>NW_019385951.1:48266-117905 GCF_000671375.1 Centruroides sculpturatus | reverse complement strand
CTTCTGCAATTCGCCACATTTCTTTTTCCTGCTTTGCCGTGTTTGTGGATTATTTAATAATTGGTCTTGTTAACAGAAAGATATTTATAGAAGTCGTCGTTCACAGGGTTTTAGAATTACGAGAGAAGTAAGGGCCGTTTTTCGGTAATATGTGCAGACAATTTCGAATTGATCGTTATGTTAGAAGAAACGGATGGAGACCCCGAAGAGTCTCCATCCGTTTTTTCAAAAAATATACTTGAAATAATATAATCTTTTTATTAATCATCTATTTATGTTCTACATGTATGGTTACATAACCCATAAGGTGTGAAATATACATACAGGAAGCCCTCGGTTTACGCCCCAGTTATGTTCCTAAAAAAGCAGGCGCAAATCGATCCTGCGTAAAAAAACCCATTTTTTCAGTAACCTACAGGGTTATGTTCTACATAGGTGAATAATAAGCTAATACATTTGTTCCTTATTACAATATAATACAAAATACATATATATTTCATTTGTTTCATGTATTTTTACAATCAAAATAATTTTTTTTTATTTAAACATTTTCGTTTCGATTTTCTTAGTTTTCTCGGAAAAATGTTTCCTTCTTTATTTTTTTACATTATTCATTTCTTTCATTCAATTTTCCGGAATATGCTCGAATATAATGCTCCTTTTTACATTCGCACTTCGCTCCCAATCGTTGTCTGAGTTACTACATCCGTCAACCTATCCTTACTTCACTTACTTGAAAGCATACGTTAACCCGATGTAGAAGTACACGCGAGGAACGACACTAAATGGTCGACCACCGGTCGCCGTAGAGCATACAGTATATAAGGTCAGTTTCAGCGAAAAAAATAAAGGTGGCTACAGAGAGATAAATATCGTCTGCCCAACGACAAGTACATTTGTCTCACTAACAATAACTTGTGATCGCTGCATGTGCAATATCGTCACATTTAATAATTTCACTCGTGAGTTTTTAAACGTTCAGTATTTTAATGTCAAATTAATGGAAATGTATACATACCCTATAATATGAAACAGAAAAAATAAATATATTCTATAAAAATTGTAGCCGGGAATTTAAGCCATGAATATTACAGTAGGAAAAGTAAAACGCGTGAAGAAGGTATGTTGGTATGGTTACGCTGGTTGGCGACGTCTCATATATTACGTTTAGGGTATATGAATGAAGGGCGACAGTGCGAAAGGGGGGCGCTGAATTACGAGTTGTACGCGCCCTATTTCGCGCCCGCCAAGCACACATAGAAACGTCGAGACGCGCAGGCTAAACACGCGTGGGCGCAAAACTATAAGTTCGCCATCTCTTTCATTCCGGTAAACACGGTTTACCTACTTACTGATACCCGTCGCGAGAAATTTCGCGCCCTCACATAACCGCTGTTTGCACATTTACACACAGTACAATTTAAAAAACACAAACATTGCCACGTTCAAATAAATCAGTAAGCCTACCCATACAGCTCGAGGCGCTAAACATTATTTTCGAAAACGCAGGGCTGACAGGTGGCTACGTACAGTTAACGCACGGAAGAAGCTACAAAATAAAAGCACAGAACGCAATAATATAAATCCCGTGTTACAGAATCACGCGATTACGAAGGGAGCGGAAGCCATTGAAATCTAACTGAATAACTAATGCATGACTTAAGCTATCATAAACACGTTAAAAACACCGTATGAAAACAACAGATCGCGCTAGGTACGAAACATGCGATTCTTTTTTGTAAGGGCAACTGACGCCTAAGTAGGCGTTACAGACATCGAAAAAACCGCACTAAATCCTCTTGGCTTGCCCGTCCGAACGAAAATGCAAACCCACGACCAAACTCTCATTGTTCAAAGTACGAAGACCGCTCGGCAACTGGTGGGCTGACGAAACTTGTAAAAATGATATAATTCCCATGCCACCTGTACATCGCGCAATTGTATCTTTGAAATACACTCAATTATAATGAGAACAAATACTACGCAAACAAATACTAGGATAGCTGGCATAATACATTCAAAAGCTAATCGGGATTTCATGCACGAACAAATGTGTCGCTGATTACAGACAACAAAATGGGGTGGGGCCTACAACATATAACAATACAGCTACCTAAAATCTAAGTTACTGGTTACTGCGCGCAACATAAGGCATGGAACACATATGCATAAAATTGTGTGGCTTACAACTGAATCATAAATCAGCTTTCAGTTCAATTTTTGTTTTACGCTTTTATGCCATAACACACATACGTAAAAATTCCGGCCTATTAGGAAACGGAAATGTAACTACGTCATATATACTTTAGTAAAATGGCGCCGTCGGTATCAGACGTTCTTATTTTTTGCTGATTGTATTCTACTCAATCCTTGATGATTGTAAGAAATGATTTTCTTAAAAAACGCCTAATGAGACGCTGGTGAATTATAAACATATTTCTACAGCGTGATTTACATGGATTCAATAATTTTTTGATTCCGGAACTACAATTTAACGATCGACAATACTGTATACAGTAAATAAATTGTACTTTTTTTAAATATCGTTTTTTCACATGATATCTAAACATTAAATTTGTAAATCTACACTTTTCTGAGAATGTCACCACAATTATTCCATTATTTGCAGTCAAAAATTGAAATAAATATAACTAAGAAAAATACACGATGGAGATATGCGATATCTGCTACAGACAGATTATCTGTAACATTACGGTTTGTTAATCTTTCATACTTTGTAAAATTAGTTAGGTCTTCAGTCTACTTTAATCATATAACATAATTTTTTACATTTCTTGCTATGGGTAAGAGATTTCGCAGCCTCAGTTTCTCGTTTACTATAGGACGATCTACAATTGCTGAAATAATCGAAGAAACTACGAAAGTCTACATTTCATTTTTTATTAAATTTTATTACCAATTAACTTTTAATTTGCTATTATTTTCATTACAGGTTATTTGGAACAATTTAAAGAATGATTATATGAAAATTCCAGATAATGAAAACGAATGTAAAGCTATTACTAAAGGCTTTGCATCTCGTTGTCAGCTACCACATTGTTGCGGGAGCATTGATGGCAAGCATATACTAGCTCCATGCCCAAATAACAATGGAAGCTTAAATTATAATTATAAACGTTCATTCAGCAAAATGTTATTAGCTGTGACTGATAATGAATACAAATTTATTTCAGTCGAGTTTTGTTCCATGGGTGGTGAATGTGATGGTGGGATTTTCCTAACAATTTCTTTTGCAAAAAAACTTTTACAAGAATATTTAACTATTACAAATGTAAATAAATTATTAAATTCTAATAAACTATTCCCATATTTCTTTGTTACAGATGACGCTTTTCCTCTTATAAACATTTAATGACACCTTATCCAAGGAGATAAACTTACACTCATCCCCAAAAAGTGTCTATCCCCTTAGTAGAGCTCGAATAGTAGAAAATGCTTTTGGAATTCCGTCGGTGCGCTTTACAATTTTTTTCAGACCACTTAATTTTTATGAGAAAACATTACAACAAATACTTGCTGCTGCCTTTGTTTTACACAATTCTTTATTGACAGAAAATGCAAGTATTTACAATCCCCTGGCTTCTCTGAATATGATGATAATTTTTACTTTCAATCAGGTTTATGGCGCAAAGATGAAAATATTAATTCTTCACATTGTTCTTTTGCATCTAATATGCATGGCATACATGCTAAATCTTTGCGTGATGAACTAGCTTTTTACTTGTGTAATGAAATTTCTCTACCATGGCACAATAGCAAGATATATCCAGGTGTATTATAAGAAAATGTTTTCAACAATTCATTTTGTATTTCTTATTACAGTATTTGTAATTATACAGTAGAAACTATTAATTTTTTCATTTGTAATAATAAAGAGACATTTTTTATAAACTTTTAAAAATTATTTTATTATTTACAGGCTACATTATGTAAAATATTTCTCCTGACCTTCAAGGTCTAACATTAATCATTCTATGTTTTTTTCGCATTAAATTGATCCCCAGCATCCTACTTTTTATAATCTTAATTTTTATGATTCACAAAACAGATCAATGTTGTCAGGCAGTGACACAGTACCTAAAATTAGAAAAAATATCTTTTAAATCTGTCATTTTTTGCACTATATTTCGCCTACTTTCATAAATATAAACTTACACCTCCTATCCAAAAAACTATTTATTCCACTGGACGTTGATGACAAAGATGATAAAGCTTTATTGTAGTATTCCTGATTAACTGTATCTGGTTTTTTTCCTCTTCTTTTTCTCTACCATAAGTACTGCAGTCATTGCTTTGATAAAGTCTGAAACAAAACCCATGCATTAAACATCTTATTCTTTTTCATCAAAATAATGATTTTTTATTTAATTACAACTTACTGGTCAGACTCAATTTCTTCATTAATATCAATATTTGGGACATTTTCTACAACATTGTAGGTTAGCTGGGAAAAACTTACTGGTGATAGCTGTGTTGACTCCGTGTCTATGTAAATATCTTTTTCCATTATACTTGTTTCATTACTTATGGTACTAAAAGAAATACAAAAATTACCACATATGATTATTTTATGATTAAATTAAGACAAAATAATTCTCAAACTAATAATTACTACTTATAGGTAATAATAGCAACAATATATATACATATACAATATTTAAATATATATAATATTCATTACATACAGATAATAACAACTTCTTACAGTAAGTAGGTCTATACATAGGTCGACACATTAGGCATTGGTATATCTACCCTAAGAAAAAATTTCTGTTCTAAATGGTAAATGATTTTCAATGATATTATTTTATTTCTTTGACAAGAAATATAGCCTAAGTCATTTACAATTGTTGAAACTATATGAGATAACTTTCAAATCATAGAAATGATATCAATACAGCTTAAATTTTTTATTACTATTACAAAGTACAACATTTAATGTATGGATTAAAGACTTTTAACATTTCATATGCTATGTTGGAATAATAAAAGTATTTTGCTCATCAATGTTTCCTTAAACTTACTACACATTCCTTTCTGCAAATTTTCTTTAAAACTTCTTTTTTAAACTGTATATTATTACTAGAAATAAACAGATAAACCATTTACCTAAACTGAGAAAAAACTTTTTATTCCTAATACATTTAAACCTGTCTATGACGACCAACCACGGTTCCTTCAAATTTTGGTCTTTTAGACAGGTAGTGCTATAATACCGTATTTCCATATGTATTTTGCGCAATTTTTACCCATTTCTACTAAGCAAAACTCGAGGTGAGCAAATACAAGCGGATTTTTTGTACGATAAGGCTATATTAGTATTGTATTTCATTCTTACCTGATAACTCGAATTACGTGAGTCGTCGTCATTTTATAAGACTAATTTAATACCAATGTTTTAATTCTTAATACAATACTCGCATCTTCTCGATTATAAAGCACACTTTTTTTTCCGAATTAATTAATTCAACTCGGTTGTTCTCCTTCGCTCCTGTTACGTGTATTACGTCATATATATACAAGCGCGTGGTATTTTTACATTAAATTAGTTTTGGTATTTCTAACATTCATCTTTTTTTAACTTTAAAAATACTTTTTTTTAAATATTTTCTTAAGGACTTTACATAAGAAAATAATTAATTATAAAACGATCGATTTCATTACTTTGTTCTCATTATACTGTTCCATTACTTTCCGCGATTGTCGTTGCGGAATCGAAGAAGGTAAATTGCATGTAAAACTGATTTTTGCATTAATGCTTTTATTGTTTTTTTTTTACATTTTCCGTGTGACTGTTACTTGAATATTCCTTTTTCTAAAAATATCGTGGAAATAAGGTAGGTTGACACAAAAACTATTTATCGCACATGTACTGTAGGCTATATGAGCTTCTAACTAAATAAATAAATGGAAATACATCATATCAAACGATGAGATCAGCCGAGTAATTGAGTCTTGTACAATATTTTATACCCCCAACGAATATACTGTACGAATACGGTAAAATAATTTTCGTTCTCCACAGTTAAACTTCACCTGTAATTGCTATTATGATAACTTTAATACGATCTTCTAACAACAACACTTTGCATTTCTTTCCTTTAGCGGAAAATTTTCAACAAACTGAAATGAATTTCCTTTCTTGCTACACTAATTCATTAACACATGCACGTAATTTCAAGGTTAGAGAAGTGCCCGAGATGGGTTCGAACGAGAGTTTACACTAATTCATTATATTTGGATGGGAAACTTTGTTGAACAAGTTTAAACCAGATATTTTCGCGAAAGTGGTCGCTTATTACACTTGTTGTATGTTGGTTCACACCAAAAATCGATGTCCGCGGTCGCGTTACACAGGTGGTCGTTTAATACGGGTAACACTATTACGTGCAAGAAAATTTTGCCCGTTTTGACACATGCCCTTCGAATGCAGGTGGTCGCCTAAGCAGTTTTCACTAAATATATTTAAATACACACACCCTATTTCAATTACAAACTTTTGAAATTGTTTCATAGTAATAATGCGTTGTGTCTGTGCGTTTCTGATTGTATTCTTCACATACATGCTACTGTTATAAATACAGTGTACTAAATGAAAACATGCATTAGGAATTTATAACATTTCCACTAGGATTGAATCAAATAACTTGTGAATGATTACTTAAGACATGAGCAGATTACATTTTAGGTAGGTAAATAATTTACTTTGCTAAAAGAATAATATCTAAATACCTATTCCAGTTTTTTTCAATTACCTCACACTGCACACTACCATACAATGCATTAAAATCTGTAAAATACAACATACATTAACTTACATTGCCATTTGTGTTGTTGTACAATACATTCATTTGATTATTCAACTGAAATCTCCTTTGCTAAACAATAAAGCCCAAGAGACAGTATTCACTTGTAAATTAAGATACTGCAGATGCCTCATGCATATCTATTACTATTCTAACCTCCAAACGCAATATATGAAATAATATGGGTCTCAACAATCGAATACATTGTTAGCACTGCTAACTATTTAAATATCACATAGGTTGGACACTATAGTAACTAAGTACTCTACAGCAGGGTTCGCCAACCTTTTCAGTCGGAAGAGCCTAAAATCAAGTTTTTAAAAAGCCACAAAATTTTTTCTTGCCAACAATAAATAGTACTCGCATAAATAAAGTTTTTTAATACAAAAAAAAACTAATCTATTTATTCATAAGAATAAATGTCTATTTATTCATATATAAGTAGTGTTTTTCACAACAAATTAGATAATAGAAACATCCGACGACGACGTCATTCGAGAGCTTCCGACGGACTGACGACAATGACGATACGTGTCACAGGGGACTGGTGCAGTGACAAGCGAGTACAAGTGGCTGACAGATAGAATCAGTGCCTAATCCTCGTTATTCGATTCAAAACGATTTTTTCATATTTTTTCTTTTAATAAAATAAATAATATTTGCGTATGGAACTAAAGAGTCGCAGCTTCACATCCAAACAGCCACATGTGGCTCGCGAGCCGCAGGTTGCCGACCCCCGCTATACAGTGATAAAGGCAAAAGCACTTAGTGATCAATATAATACTTCGTGTGGAACTATTTTATATTTATAAGTTTTATAATAAATATTTACAATTTGTTGACTTATCTATTTCGTTGGAAACAGGAATACCTGTACAATATCTTACATATAGAAAGACATATATTTACTTAATTCTTTCACATTATATAATACACATTATATAAATTCTATGCATCACAAAAGTCTATAAATGTAATAACATTTAGAAACTTCTATTAAAAAGTACTTTACACACTAGAAACCTGTACAATATCTTACATATAGAAAGACATATATTTACTTAATTCTTTCACATTATATAATACACATTATATAAATTCTATGCATCACAAAAGTCTATAAATGTAATAACATTTAGAAACTTCTATTAAAAAGTACTTTACACACTAGAAAATTAATTTATAAATATAACGCCTCGCTTTACTATTCAGATTGTTATTCTATCTTGATGTTACTCATACTGTATTATATATATATGAGCCACCAGGAGGTAACAGGAGTCCTCTCCTTCTGGCCACAGGTCAGTGACCTACTTTCTTGTCAGGGATGGCAATAACGTTCGGTTACTCGTTACGCCTGTGGAGGAGAGTCGGAGGGGTCGACGATAAGACTTTGGCAAAGTCGAGTAACGACACCATTTAAAAAACAAAACAAGAGTTTATTAACCTAACTAACTAAATAAAATCTTACAAACTTCTTACACTTCGCGGATGAGAGAGAGAGTTTACAATAATAAGCGTTCATACCTCTTTGCATATACTAGTGGGATATTTTCCCGCAATGTCGTCCTTTATGGATTCTGAGCAGTAACACAAGTATAGGTCGGCGACGAAAGTGTACGGCTGCGATGGATAACGCGATGTCTGACTTCGACGTTCGGCGATTCCCCCCATGAGGGGAAGGTGTCGGGTATTTATACCTTTTTTGGTGAGAAAATTAGTCAGGTGATCAATTCTTTTAGCAGGTCTGAGGATATCTGTTCAAGTGCTAAGCTCCTCCATTATTTCAGTTTCAAGTGGGAGACCTTGAAATTACCGCTCGCGGAAAATGAGGGTTTGGTTACTATGGTAACCGAGCCGTTTCTATGGCGACGACCGCCAAAAGTTTCAACATTTTCTCAGTGAAGAATCACTTTAGACTTTCCAATCGTTCTACAAGTATAACTATTCGGAGGAAGTTAACCTAATTTATACACATCAATGCTGACAGACTTGTGTTTACGATGGTGTTTTCAAATTATAGATATCAACAAAATTAGGCCCGACGGAGCCCTGCGAATACCGCTTACTAATGGGAAAGAAGTCACTAAAATTCCAAAATTCATGGTCCTATGACCTCAAAAATTTTGTAAAGTACTCGCCACTAGATGGGCAGTAATATATCACATTCAGTTCCGGAATATCGGTCATAAATTTCCGGGTGACCGGTCTCCGAACTTCCTCCTGCTCGAACTGTCGTAGCTTCGAAGATTTCATACCTACGCCCTAACTGTTAACGTCACCACGTTATACACTTTATAAAGGATCCAACGATACCTCACACTTCATTCATCTAAGTAACGAATGGCTTGTAATTGATCCGGCCAACCTTAACGATTCTTTAATGACTGATTCCTAACATTTTTTCTTTAAACTTTTTATCAGTCGTTATTTATATTAGTCTACTGTTCTATAACATATCATTTCATGCAATTAAGAAAAAATAAACATAATAGATATTTCTAATAATTATTAGATACAAAACGATAGTGCACCTAATTATTATTTACGTAAGAGAAAAAAATTCTTTACAAGCAGATTTACATACCAATATTTCTTCAAGGGGTTAATTAACAATACAACAATTAGCCGATTGAACTTATAAAAAACATCGAGTTTTCATAGTAACCTTCACTGCAATTTAGCGTAACCACAGATCAAGGGTAAGCGAAGTATGTTATACCCTGAGATAATTATCATGAATTAGAAAATACTTTGCTCGGTAGTATTACAAAGTTAATGATAAAATAAACTGTAAGCATAAAACATTTGTCTAAACTTTTTCGCTAAGAAAAATATAACCTAAAGAGTAACGTTACATATTCTTTCCACCACGATAAAAATTGTTGAACAATATAGCCTTATTGCATTTTTCTCCGGATTAACTTCCTTTCGGAATATGTGTCACCTGAATTTTCACAACCGGTCATCTGTTGGTCGCAAAACCGAACATGTCCGAAGATAGCATTGAGAAAAAAGGGGCGACCTACAAAATAAAACAACAACAGCGATGACGACAACGACAGTACGTCGACCGCCCACTGTTCACCGTACAGGCCCTTAATTAACAACGAACATGCAACAGCGAACTGAACCATCAAGGAGTCAAATCGATTGTAACCTGTACACCTCATCGTCAACACGCTTCGGTCATCAAAACTTCGATCTTGCCAATTCGATCGATCTACGTATTTATCAACGTAAACTCTCTCTCATTCTCGCCTAGGGACTTGCTGGGATAGTACTTGTATGCTATCTAAAACGCTTATCAATGTATACGCTACATACATTTCATGAAATATTTTAATCTTTAAACAAGCTATAACTGAAAAGCTATCTATTATCCTATGTATATATGTGCAAATAACTTACATACATTAACGGGTATTTCTTTACGTTAATTCCGTGAGTGTTTTCTCCGGACGCGCTCTCTGGGACATCCTCCATCCCGAATACGACCGCCTACAAACGCGGCCGGTCGCGCGTAAAAACAAAATCGCTGTCGCGAGTGTTTTGTTTTTAAAGTCACAGTGGTAGCAGTCCTGACCCTTCGGATCCACATTCGTATAATAAACTCAGTGAAAACAAAGACGTACCCGAACTACTTAAATTCTATATCTACACGTGCAGCGGAATCAAAAAGCACGTCTGAATCCAAAAGACGAATACGGCAGATTTCGATTAAAAAAATAAACAGAAAATATTACGATTAAACCTGATAATTTCGTATGAAAAAGTGGGAAAACGTGCCATGTTTTTCAGGCATCAAAAGACTTCTTACTGAATAAATTCGAAGTTTGGATTATCTCCGACAACGACTTTCAAATTCCAGAATTACTAACAATACCTAACCCATTACCTAATATTTAACTGGCTTAATATTGGTATATATAATAAAAAAAACGTTTACGAAGGGAAAAAAATTTATAATACAATTTTAATAATTTAATATTAAAATTTAAACATTTTTCATTGTGATTTTAGTTTGTACGTAATAACGCTAATGCAGGTATATTACTTACGTAGTAATAGAAGATTTACTATTAAGTAATATTTTCTAATTACGGGTATAAAAATAATTTCAATAAATTAACGTAACATTTAACAACTAACGGATAGATAAAACTTACGTAATATTATATTATATGCTAAAAATAAATTATTGGTAATTAAATTACTCTGAATATCTGTATTTGAATTTAATATTTCAAATAACAATGAATAAAAAATAAATATTGCTTTATAATAATAAATAACTGAATCTAAGTATACTATTTAAAAAAATAGCTTTAACACCGAAGCTGAAACCGAAATTTAATTGAAATTTTTTAATTACGTCATTTTTGCGCGGCGGTAACGGAACGTTTTTCCTTACAATACATATTATATCATTTTTTATTGTAGCAATTCATTAAATTCAGGATGATTAAGAAAAAACTAAATTCCGCATCGTAAAATTCAAAAAAAAATTAGACAGGTAATAATTTTTTCAGATTTTTCACACAATTAGAATTTTTACACGAATTAATTAAAAATACATTAGTGCCTAATCGGCACTAGGCGCGTGCCGAAGGGTTAATTTCAACTGTGAACAAACCGTCAATAACAATCATTAAATCGTCTAACACTTCCATTGTTCACATTTTCATTCTTAACAATGCACTACAGGAGTCGTGTTGAAAACAACACTACAGTATCCCAGCAATTACAATTCATTGGATTATGACGACGATGTACTTTTACAGAAACAATTCTCACAGATTCGGGCCGATCAGCCGACACGTTAATTCCCACGGGGGGGAGGACGTCTCAACTGTCAAAAACGCGGCACGTGACTAACTGTTAACGGTTACGGCTATAAATATTTTACATTTTTTCATTTATATATTTTACACTTTCGAATTTAATTAATTTTTTCGTTGATGATGAGTAAATTATCCACAGCCAGTGCCTTCTACATTTCTACTGTTTATCGTCAAATGTTATTGTTATTATTATTATTATTGTCTTAATAATAAAATTAATATGATAAGCAGATTAATATAAATATATCAATGTGTACTTTCGCAATTACATTTCTGCTGATTTTCTTTACATATCTGTTTTTTCACAAATTATAAATTATTACAAAAGTAAATACTGTATGTAACTTCATGTAGCTTCCAGTTACAGCAAAATAAATATAGAATAAATAAAATAAATTTTAAAGTTATAGCAAACTAAATATATTTAACTAAATTTCAACTTTTGTTACACATCCCTGTTTATTACGTTAAAACACGCTACATTTTTAATTGTAATTATTTTTCCACTTAAAGTTTAGAGCTAAAAGAATTACAACCGTTTAAGTCTTAAACGTTTGGAACAGTTCATTAACACGTGGGCTCGGTAGTAGGGTGTGAAGGGTTTCGTTCAGTGTTTCTCAACGGGGGCGATATCACTCCCATGTGGACATTTTTCCATGTTAGGGGGGATTAGTAACAATATATTTAGGGGGGGAGCGAAAAACAATTTTCTGGGCGATGTAGTAAAACGTTATGTTTACAATAATTAGATAGTTTATTCGTTATATTGTACAATAATTAATTAAACAAATTACATTATACTAGTCACTAGTCTATTCAATGCAGTACGAATTTGGCGTTAGTCTTGGCCCTCGGTGTCGGAAGTTTGAAGTGAAGAGTGCGATACTACATAATGGTTTTATTGAAGGGGACGATACTACGTTGAAGGGGACGACGATTCGTTAAAGGTTGAGAAACAATGGTTCACTTCTTAAACGCTTTGTTGCCAGTTACGACATCCACTCATTATAATTTCACTAATTATTTCATGCAACAATATAAAAATATGTGTTATATTTAATTTCATCGTACCTCTCGCTCCGAAGATAAAAACCTGTATTAGGTCCAGGCCTATAATGCAATTCTGAAAGAGGATAATCTTTCTATTTTAATTTTACCTATTTTATAAAGGAATGAAAAATGTTCAATTTCAGATCTTATTACAATTTTAAAAATGATATGTGTAATCACTTTTTAACCTTAATTCTCTATCAGAATAATTATAATGCATTCTGTAAGTTAACTGAAAATAATAATGCGATTAGAAAATCAACAATTACAGTTTTGATCTCTTCAAACATTGATATTATTACTTTGATAATAATCTTTTTACATTCATAATTACTGTCATTATACTATTCACGACAGATTCATGACCTTCTTTTCGTATTACACATGCCAAAGTGTGAATTCTATCAATGAATCTTTTATTAATTTATAGGTCTTTCTCTTAATAAACATAGCATGTGGGTAACTATGCAATTTAGATCGAGTCCCAAGTTTGTCTTCACTTCTACTACCATTTACAGATTATTACATATAATGAGTAAATCATTCAAATTACATTGATATTAAACTTGAATACGACTACTTTGTGATGTTAAACATTTTTCTACAGGTATCATTCGATTTGAAACTTTTGTACTGTGGTATGGTCAATCCAAAAAGAACTAAGCTGAAGTTCTTTCGAACTACTAACCAATATTTCATATTAGACTGACTAAGAACGACAAAAATATTAAATTAAAAAATAACCATCGTTTATCAACCTTTCGTTCGTGGATTTCCAGTGTTCGGAAATGTTTTAGTAGAATTCCTTAGCTTAACTACATCTTCACAGAACTTAAATTAACGTGTTACGCTTGTAACCGAACGTAACGCGCAAACCCAACTTTAGTGATATCGGACTACCGCGTCGTCCCTCCGATGCGGTATTGTCGGTCGATGTGCTTTTCATTTGCGTACAGTTCTAAAACGGGAATAAGAAATGTAGACAATCGATCGTAAAACCAATTAAAAGAAAGGCGGGAAGAGGGACAGAGAGAGTGGTCGGGACACAATAGAAAGAGGAAGGGTGAAGTGGTGGTCCCCGAAAGTGACAATGTTGAGTTTCAATTTTTCTTCTGTTTACAATGTAAGTACCTTTTCTTCATGCTTTAAGTTAAATTGTGGCTTTTCTTACCTATCTAAGCATAGTATGTATTTCACACCTCCCCCTCGCCACTTAGACGATGCCTACGACATCAAGTCGATCGCGACAGATTTTTAAGATAAATAGTAGATCATATGTACACAAAAGTTGGCCACTACTGTTATATTCGACGAAACAATTACAACAGATAAACAATGGATGAATCTTACATTTCTGCTTGTTTACAAGTGCCACCTAAAAAGAATTTACTTACTATCATGAATACAATTCTATTCTTTATTAGGTCCATTTCAAGTAAAACTATTTGAATACTGTAGAGGTGAAGGTAGTATTATGTAACCCATTTCAGACTGATAATATATGCGAACTCTAGCAAATTGCGGCTGAACTGCACTACGCAGACATCCATAGCAGGGGATAACGCATCCAACTTCAGTTATGCGGTTGCGCTCAATGGAACGTTTGTTTTTTTCGCAATTTCAGACTTAAGAATGGTAAGTAAATTTAATTACTTCTAAATTAGAAATATGTAGTTGTAGGTTCCCTGATGCAAGTGTCCCGTTCTAGACGCCTATGATTACATGTTAGCCTGTCTGATGTTCACGTTTTTAAAGTTGGGTTAACTTCAATTATGTTGACACCAAAGATGGCGAATAGTGAAATACGAACCCGCATTGGTGCTTTTAATATGGAACCCGACTCCTCTGGGATTCCATATTACCCACAAATTCAAACAATGGAATTTTTCTAACAGTATGTTATGGATGAATGAAAATATTAGATATAGATACCTACAACTATAAATAAGTAGATCTAGTGAAATTCAGAAGTTATTTTGATTTAAAAAACTGTTCTGGATAGATAAGTGTTGTTTTAAACTGATTTTTTTCGAATTGATTTTTTGAATTTTTCAGATGCTCAGAGCCTAACTGAACAAGCCAAAGAAAAACCCGATGAGACAAACATGGAGCAAGGAGAAAATGGTAGAGGCTGTGAGTATGGTAAGAGACAAGAAAATGGAGCTAAAGAAATCTACAACATTTATGAGGTGCCAAACCTACTTGGCGAACTGTTTTTGCTAACAAACATTCCTCTGAATAAATTTGTGAAACCGACATTAGTTAGAAAGCAAATTCTTCCTGAGAATATGGAAAAAGAGCAAGTGGAATATGTAACGTTGATGTAGGTCATATTTATTACCATTAAAGCAATTTTTCGATAAAATACATTGGAGTATATGATTTTTTAAATAAATAATTTTTTTCTACTTTTCTTTTTTTCTTTGAATGCATTAAAGAAATTTTTGAAAACATAACATGCAGTTTCATATTACCACCCAGCTTCCAAAAAACTTCTTTTGACTATTTCTACAGAAGCCTTCAAAAATTATTCTTATATTTATGCTAGTGAAAATTCCAATTAGTAATATTTATTTTAATAGTTACCAGTACTTTCCGCACAAAAAAATGTGAGCGTAGTTATAACACTTGTTTACGATTAACTATAATGTAAATGAGGTTCCATAATACCAAATTCTCCTATAGGCCTATATGTTATAGTGATTATTACAAGTTTCTTGTTTAATCAGTTCAGTCTGTAACAGAATTCGGTTCTCTATTTAACTGTGAAATTTTCATATCCAACAACACTACAACATCTGAACGCCAAAAATATTTAATATACGCGTTTCTTTCCAAGTAATGTATACGCAAGCACAGTTTACAACATCGTCATTTCATTGTTTATATAAAAAACATAAATTAATTTGTCATACGACCAGAAATAACCATTTAGCGATAAGTGGCAAAGACAACGACTAAATGGTAACATTTTATAAAATATATTTCATATTTCAGAAATATATTCCAGAAATGTAGCGAATGTTTCAGGCGAGTTCATTGGAATTCTTGTCACCCTACCCTCACTAAAAGTATGTCAATTTCAGTCAGGTGTCCAACGGGTGGCGTGACTCACAACTATTGTAATAACTTGTGCGCTTGTTCCCTTGCCCTTCGGTGGTTAAGATGTAACATTAAAAAATAAAACCTTAAGTTAACATTGGGTTGAGTAAATCATTCATAGTGTTGTCTCTATGCAATCTCCCTATTTCAACGATAAATCAATTTTCATCGATTTTTTATACAATTTAAAATGAATTATACGAAATTCTTTAGAAATACCGTAGTTTACTTTATGATAAACATCACAGATTAATTTTATAATATTTTTCGATTGCGAAATTCATGAAACTCACAAATGTACTGTACTGTACATCACAAAAACCGCAGAAATGAGCATGCCTCAATCGAAATTGATTGATCCAATTCCCTTCTGATGTCAGATAAGCTAGCTACTCAAGTAGTGGGTACAATTCGTTCTTAGCAGTCTTAGAGAATTATTTGTTACAAATAATTCATACGTAGTAGGCTACGCACACATACACTTATTTATTTATATATAGCTCATTACATTTCGTTGCACAGGTAAGCCGATAACGCGCTTTATTTGCATAAAACCGCACCGACTTAAATACGAGCTATAACGTCTGTTCGGCTACTCACGTTTCACCATGTTGATTTTACACGGGTTGTTTGTCGCTTTAATTTTGCCGAACAATGCACTGTACGTTGACTGACTTCATGTAGTACTATATGAATTCTTTGTGATGAAAGAACTTGTAAATAATCTATATGTATAAAATCTAATTCATGTTTGCTGCTGTTCCAATGTTACGCTAAAATGTTTGAACTTATTTCTATGAACTTCATACAGGTATTTAGGTTATATTCAGAAAGTCGTAGGATAATTATACGCTCTTCTACATTTCCAAATGTAACGTTACTACCTTATACAGAATTTTAATATTGTTCGAAAACGCATTGTTTCCCATCGGTTTATCATCGGGTCTTGTCGTGTTGCCCATAAGCCTGCGGGTGTAATGCGAACTGTAAATTTCGAATACATTCAGTTACTTCGTCTGCACTTTCCTCCAGTGATAGCAATAGTTTCTTCCTTTGCTATTAAACTAGACAAGTTAGTGGCGATTTCGGCTGTAATTGGCTTTTGTGTTCGACCGAAACAATTTAATTTAATAATCGTTTTATCAAACACCCATACCCGATAAGATTACGCGTAAACAATACCGCCCCATGTTAAACGTACGAGACTCTTTTTACTGTTAGTTAATTGTTAAATTCCTTCCGATAAAACCCCGTTTGCCCGCTGATTGGCTATTTCCGAAGTTCGGTGAAGCGACACAAATAAGGTAGCGCGAGTCATAAAACACCCGCCGAGGGTACCGTCCCCTCCCAGACATATGCAAGCAAACAGGAAATCGTAATAATACCTCTCCTGAAGGTATACAGATGCATTTTCTTTTGTTTAAAAGAAGATAGATACAGCTAATGTTATGATCATTAATCAGCGAAAATGGACCTCTGTGAAACGGTGTGCTTACGCGTAAAATGACCGCAAGCTCGTGAAATAACCGAATGCTTTCTTCTAGCATTCCTTCATTGTAGGCGCATGCATCCTTATTTCATATTACATTTTATGCATTCACGAATTAAAACTATTGGAACGTAATGCCATTGCTGATAAACGTTATCGATTGTTAGGATTTTTCTATAGGAGGCTGTTCGTAAATAACGTCAACACTGAAACAATGGAAAGGAGAGGAGTTAATAAAATGCACAGAGCCGTAACTAGCCATTCCTGTGCCCTGTGCAAAAATTTGCATTTAGGCCCCTTATTTTATTTGGTTTGGGAAAATAATAAAACAAATATATTACAATACATTTTTTATAACATTTATTTTAACTGAACTTTTCTAGCTTTCATTTCAGCAAATTCATTAATTACATGATCATATTTAGTATTTTTAATGGTAATGTAATCTATTGAAATAATAGAAATATTGGACAATCGTTCTTGCCAAATAGTTAATCTTAATAACTTTTTTCTTAAGTTTAACTCGCTAAAACTTCTCTCGCACGAAGCAATACAAACCGCAAGAGTTAGAAATATTCGAAGAGCGACATTGATATTTGGATAAGACTCAATTAAACCAATACCATGAAGAGCCCGTAGAATATTAACCGGAGATGAAGTTTCTATATTTTGTATTGAAGTCGTTACTTCGAAATTAAAACTTTCAATTTCAGTTGTGAATTCTTACTTTTTTTACATCTTTGCTAAATTTATTAGCGAGATCTGCAGCTAAGTTTTTTCAAAATCAGCAGCACTCATGTATTGTAAAAAAGAGCGAAAAAAAAGCACAAATCAGCCTTCTTTCAGTAGCATTTTATAGACCTCGGGGGCCCCTTCGAGGCCCTACTCGGCCGCGTACTTCGCTTACCGCTTAATCCGCCGTTGAGGTATATAACACATGCGTACCACTATAAAGCAAAAAGTTAAAGTTATGTCAAAATTTCTGCACGCCTTTACAACCTCCAGACTAAGATATTATTCGAGAGTTACATGGTTTTCTATTTAGCAATTTACCAATAAAAAAAATCCCCGGACACATTTATTTCTCTTACAAAATGTTACCTTCACAGATTTCTAGCTCTGCACACTCTACAAAAATCTAGAAATACAGTTTTGTAGATCGTAATAATATTTGTCGTTGCCACAGAGCTCTATAAAGTAGAGAAAAATCTATAAATTTGAAAACTATGATCATAAATTTAAATTTATCAAATAATAAATGAACAACATTTCAAAAGTCGCTACTTACGCCACGGTTGAGAATACTGGTGAGCAGACAGCTAGGGTCTAAATAAAGCAAAATGTAATCGCCAATAAAAAGGAAAAATAATTTAAGATTTAAAACTATAATTTCTTGTGAACAGCAGTTTGGACCCCCCTTCCAAGTGGGCCCTGTGCGAATGTACCTGTTGCACCTGCCTAGGTACGGCTCTGAAAATGTATAAAAGTTTTTTGGGATTCAGTTTTCTTGAACGTCCGAAAGGAGAGGGAGTTAAGGATAATTACACAAACTAGGAGTAAAGGGGAAAGGGAAAGCAAAAATTTCAAGTTATAAACAGACGTAATTTATGGACAACCCTTAAGTGTAATTATTTTAGAATAAAAGTTTGCTTTATCCTCTGTATATTTACAGATTAAGAAAGATAACGTTACTTCCATAAAGATGAGATTTAAGAATTTACCTTTCATCACGTTCCTTATCTTTATCATCACTGTATTATATTTTACACTGTATATATATATNGGGCGGTCTACTATATATATATATATATATATATATATATAGTCTATACAGTAACGCAATACAGTTTGAGGAGGTATTGACTTAGTACAAAATTAACTTAAAAGTATTTTTTTACATGTATTTTAAAATTCAGCTATTATATTCTCAAATGAGGATTGACCGTTATATACCGTCCCATGTGCACGAACTTGGATACAAGCATTCTTAATCTTACAAAATAACAATGTATTCTTGTAAAATTTCTTTCAGTAGTATTGGAGAATATTTTTATATATGATATATCAGTGAATAACAAATCAGTTAATCTTTTCTATTATTGTTATATAAAATTGTGGCTAGAATCATTCAGTTAATATTTCATTAAATTTTCTAAATGCTATGTACGAATCCCTACTCTGTTTCTTCACATGTAAAATGACATACATTCACTTTTCTTCCACTTACAGGCTAACAAATTTATGCTTTCAAATACACATATCGTTATGACATATTCTTTCCGAAAACGTAGTTTAAGCTTAACTTTTTTATTTTAGGATTTAATGACGCTTCGTTGTTGTGCGTCACCACGTGACGAACTAAATGTCTTTTGTTTCCCTACCGGAAAAGGAAACATACCAGACGAATCGGGTTAGATCGAATAAGTCGAAATGATTAGAATCCTACAGCTATTCCTAGACTTTGTGGCGTCAGTATATTATGTGCTTTTTGAACTTTTCTGAATGATTCTATGAGATTTTATTAATAATATCACGTCCGTATAAAAATTATCAAGAAACTTATGAAGCTCAAAAATCCTAATATACAGTTATCGATTACTATTACATAACCAGATATAAGTTTGTTTATAGATTTATACTTTATTATTTCTTTATACAGTATATCGTGTTTCCTCGATTATAATAAATACCCTATTTTCATTCCTTTAAAAGACGAAAACAAATACTTTGCGAACGAAATGTGGCCGAACATGATAAAAGCGGCGGTAAAAAGTCCTTGCAGACAGTATACTCATATAAAATATGATTTTTCAATAGTCATGTTAAAACTAAATACATTGTACACATCTGTTATAAATATTTATACTAAAATAATTTTAGTAAAATTATTTTTTAAATTATGCTAAACAGTTGATATTTCGACACTATTACTGGCAGATATGATGATAAACGTTTCACTTACGTGTGAACTGTCAATGGTATCTATTGAAAATGCTTTGTATCAACAGACAAAAAAATTATCCAATACTTCAAATTTGAATACCATCAGCTATTCATAATATAATAATTAAGACTGTAAATTTACAGATCACAGGCTGCGTGTGTCTGACATTGCTCCAGCTTTTCAGGGGAGTGGAAAATTAATCAGGGTACATTGATGAACATAATGGAGTAACAAATATTTCATTTATTGACCCGAGTATTCACAATCGTAACATTGTAAAACATCAAGACATCACTCGGTCTAGCATTAATGGGGCTTCATGAGTATTCAGAAATATGAAATGTGGCTATCGGGTGGTCCTATGGCAGTACGCCATTAAATATATAAATTTAATCATAATTTCAGAATATTTCCCTTTGTTCTTTGTCTCAGGCTTCTAGAAATTCCTTTTCTAACTCTTTTCCCTACGGTGGTAGGGACCTATTCGTGGAACTGCAGAAAACAAAGGCAGAAAGAGGACCCTAAGGCACTAATTACAGGGTGTGGGACATTCTTTGGACTAGACCCCAGAGTGGACGGACGTGGAAGTTGGCGCTCCGTGTCGTCGATTGCAGCTAACTACAAAATCATTGCTAGTGTAATAGGAACTTGATTTTAACCTTAGTCACGATAAAAAGTGTATCGACAACGTATAAAGGATAACCATTAGAAGACGACGACGAGCCATCCGTTCGACGAGTTCCACGTGGCCTACCACCATTATTGTGCGAAGTTCCTTACATCCCGGGTAATTCATTTTTTCCTATATAATATTTCACTATTTGTCACTCTCCCTGTTATTTTCCATCCTCCGTTAGTTTAAGTTAGTTTGTAAGTACTTGTTTTAGTTATTCCCGATATGTCGCGAACGGTGCGTATGTTACTGCGATTTGTTACTGCCGTGTTGTAATTATTTACCATTCAGTTGGAATCCAAAAGAATCTACGTACTCCGCGATATAAATGACTTTTAAAGAATTAAAAGCTATTGGCTTTTTTTCAGTAACATATCATACAAGGAGCAGTTGTTGATGTAGGTTTTATTAGAAAAAATGCATTTAGGGTCTTAACCCTCCTTCCCCGAGGAGAGGAATTTCTAAAATCCCCTTCTCAGGGCGCGTTTGGAAATTATAACACAGTAACATCGCGGTAGTGATGACCTACGTCATCGGTCAGCCGGTTATTCCGAAAATATATCTTTGTTTATACTGTGAAATCAATAATTTCGGGGCATTTGCTGGCCATTTTCCATGCTGTATTGCCTGTTCTGAAATTTGGGATTATATGGCTTACTGATCTTGGTCCTCTAAATTTCTAAAATCACGGCCACATTCGTCACACGATAGAATGTGTTCGCCATTCTGTAATACAATAGAACCGCTGTAACTGCTTTGTCACCGTGGTTACTTCGGTAAGTACTGCAGGACAACCGGTGACGTCTAACAGTGAGTTTCAAATGTGATTTGCTATTTAGGTAAACTTTTCTAAACGCCTTGGAAACTACCGGCAGTTACTGGTAACATCGATTACAGTTTCCTAATGCACCCTTACTATACTATACAATCTCATGACGTACCCTAACTGTGAACCTTGTTTCAACTTCTAACCGTTTGGGATCTGCGCTTATTAATACCAAACCATCTCGATTATATTATAAGATTTGCTTGGTTGAATCTGTTTACAAGGGTTGCTATATGAGATAAAATAAAGGGGATAAGTAAAAGTATTATAAAGGAAATAAAGTTTAGAACGGTTACGTTACAAAATGGAATAGATTGCAAATACCTGTACATGGGTAAAAGATACGAGGTGGGTGATGTTAAAAAGACCAAAAGAGTACACTACATAATTAAATGTTACATAAGGTAAAGTACAGGCGGGCAGAGGTCTAATTATAATTCAAACATATGAACAATTACCGTAAACAAAGTAAAAAATATATAACACATTTATAAAATCTTTCAACTAAACGACTATCCAAATAAGATACTGGATACTTGCCGTACCAACACCTACCCTACTACAACCTGTAAAACTATACCAACTCAAATGGCTTATAAAAAACAAATATCCCATAGTATTCGAAAAAATAAAAACAGAGTATTAAAACCATACAATATAACTCTAGCTCCACTATTTACTAATAATATAATAGTCATTACAGAAAATATTGTTTAAAAAATTGATATAACGCAGTGTTTCTCAACCTTTAACAAATCGTTGCCCTTTCAATAAAACCGTTACGTAGTATCGCCCCCTTCAATAAAACCGTTACGTAGTATCGCCCCCTTCAATAAAACCGTTACGTAGTATCGCCCCCTTCACTTCAAAATTCCGATGCCGAGGGCCAAAGCTAAAGCCTAATTCGTACTACATTGAATAGACTAGTGAATAGTATAATGTTATTTGTTTAATTATTGTACGATACAGCGAATAAAATATCTAATTCTTCTTAATATAATGTTTTACTATATCGCCCAGAATATTGTTTTTCGCCACCCAAAATATAAATTGTTACAAATCGCCCCCTCAACACGGGAAAACACCCACATGGAGCAATATCGCCCCCGTTAAGAAACACATAGCTATAACGAAACAAAATAACGTTATATTGTATATAGAATAACCTGAGGTTGCCAACCGAATACATAGGTGAAACTGGAAATACCCTAGAAATCAGACTAAAAACACATTCACGTGCTTTTAAATTTAATGACACCGATTCTGCCAGTCATACATTGTAGTAGCTAAGGTTGCAAGATTTCACCAGTGGCGTGTGGTCATTGGAAGCTGTGGAAGCGGCACTTCCCTTGTATTTTCTAAGAAATAAATACATATTACACGATTATTTTCAAATTTTAAGGTATTTTGGATTAATTAAACTTAATATCGTAATTAAGGGTTAAGACGACGCCAGTAAGAAATACCGTTTTTTCCGAATAATGCAATTTTTTATTTGTCAAATTAAATACAATTGTTAAATTAAATCACACAATAATGTTGTACTAAAGGCATAATTTAAATAATTAACAAATATCCAAAAATGCTTACTTTTTACGTTACAAATTTACCATTTCCGTTGCATGATTTTCGCAATGTCTCGTAAGATTGCTGAAAATGCTTCGCTTTTACGGTTATCTCTTCTCCACATAAACTTGATCAGATACGAGTTGAGATGAAGACAAGTGCTGTACCTCTTTCTACTGTACTGTACCTTGTTTTCCTCCATTTACATTTTCCCCATAACCTGTTTATGTTCTGCCTGTCACATTCGTATCCGCATCGAAAGTGTTTATTTGTGATTCATTTGATAATGAAAATATCCCTTTTATTGTAATTCTTTGGTATTATATCCTTTCCAACAATCCGAAAATATGATTTACCACTTCCTTCAATAACGTTTCTACCGAACGATTTGGCACTGGAACAAGGAAACATTCCTTTGTCTCGACATAGTCCACCTAATACCCATTGTTGGGGTAAAACACTACCAACAATGAACTTCCTTCTTGTATACATCGTCTCGTCTATTTCAACTATCTTGTCAACACAGCCTATCTTTCCCGAGTCATTAAACAATGGGCGCAGACTTCCCTCATCTAACTGTTCCAATCGATAGTTGTAGAAAGGTCAAGTAATACTATCATTTTACAAAATTTCAATGAAGAAAGTTCCAGCAACCAAATGTATATAAAACGCAGAGAATCAAGGACAACCCTAAAAACCTGTTATCTGTCCTAATACCCCCTTTTCTTTCGACATGTCCTGATATCAATACATCTCTCCATTTCGGACCTTCTGTTTCACAAAAATACAAACTCATTGGATGGTTATTATTGCATATACATTCTGAATATAAAAAACGAAAAAAATTATAGGATTTCAATAAGACTTTAATCACGGTCGCTTTCGTCTTCCGACGACTTTTTATCAATGTCAGCCTCTCTTATTTAAAATGAATACATAGTTTTGTTGATTTTTTTACATGTTCTTAGAATCTTAGAATTACTGCATACGTTTTATAACCTCGGGTGTAACAACCCCTACAACTATTTGAAACCTAACATCGACCGCCACCAAAAATTTGTCTTACAAGCAAAAATAAACCCCTTACTATTTTAATATATGTTGGGAGTAGTAGACACCGTTGTGAGGCTGACCTTTCAGTTAAAGGTGAACACATTCGCTTTTCCCGCGAATATCGTCAGGAAGACGCGAGAAAGCCTTTTCCGTATGGGGGTAGTGGTTTGCAAGACGCAGAGAAACTCATTCAGAGACCGGATTTACAAATTTAACGTGTGCGTTTATTTGTATGAAAAATCATGCTTACAATGAGTAACACCAACGTCTAATCTATAGGCGGCGTCACGGTAGAGGTGCTCGCCAGACAGTCCGTTCTCAGATGATGTAGATTGGCACCAACACAAAAAAAAAGAGAGTTCGTTTCCTGAGGTAGTAGGTAGACGTTGCAGGTACAAGGGGTAGAAAAGTTGTCACTGGGAAGTCGAGTCCCGGTCCCTTCCATCCGCTTCTTTGGAGATTCCTCGGTTCTCGGGTTAATCCTGATCCCTTCTCTAGGAAGGTCGTCCTCGATCTCCAGTTCGCAACCTCCACGTGTCCTTGGGAGTTCGGGCTTTTATAACCTTTTTATCCCCGAAATACCGAAATTTTGGTTAGTCCGAATACTAGTCCCCTTGGATTCCATTCGTCCCTGACGCGATTCAAGCCGCGGGCTCGCCGAACATCCCCCCGTCCGGGCCATTCCCCTCCGGAGTCGGTTCAAGCCCTTTCCCGGATGACGGATCCGTTAATTTTACCTAATGTCTATTTTTCTGTCCCGGAGAAGACGCAGCTGTCTCAGCCTCCTCCCCCTCTACAGAAGTGTCAGCAGGTCTCGCTTTGAACTCCCTGTAAGGTGACCGTCCAAAGTTACCCCGGCGGACGATCCCTCTTTCGTTTTCACGATTGACGTTCGCGGATCTATGAATTAGGTTTGGAATGCGACAACTAAATTGACTCCCACCTTGTTCCTTGGTCACACCGGTCCTATTTACGTAATAAGTCACCGATATATTGACTTTAGCTCGACAGCCGGTTTGCGTCCGCTGGGGTATGGTTCCGGCCTCACATATGTATCTTTTAATTTTACATTTATTGTATATAGGTTAATAATAATATTTATAACTGACAATCAACGAGACGGATAAGCTTGATAATCCTTAGCAAGATTAATAATATTCGGTTCAAAATTTATAAGTTTTAGTCTTTTCATCGACCCCCCAATAATGTTATATCGACCCCTGCTGTAGAAAAATCTACTAATACAGTTTTGCCTATCGTAATAATATTAGTCGTTGCCAGAGAGCGCAATAAAGTAGAGAAAAGTCTAAATTTGAAAACTATAAAAATAAATTGATATTTCTCAAAAGTAAAGAATAAAATTCAAATGTCGCTTTTTTTAGCTAATTTGTTTGCAGTTGCCGCTGCGTCGCTACGTCCCTCTGAAAACCGCTGTTGCGGCGACAAGTCGCAACGCCTGGGAACACTTAGCTAACACAACAAAAGACTTGCACATCTACTTTGCATAAGCGCACTAGTGAATCATGACGTCAATTCTACTTAATTCGTATCAACGATTACAGATAAAGCGTAACCTAACGCCTTTAAAACATACAAAACACAATTGTTATATGCAATAACATATTAAAAATAACCACACTCCACGATTTATAAAGATATAAAAAAAATTTAACACATTCTAATAATAAACCACTTGAATATGCAAATTATTTTGTACAGTGTATGGCAAATATGGCAAACTGCATGATATCTATAATCGTCCTAATTAATTTTTTTTTCATTTTTACAACCTTATCATTAAATGTTCTTCTTTTTAGATACTAATTTATTACTCTATTGTTATTTTGATTTTTCATTCAAAAACGCGGCTGTGATCGTTATTTCCGACTAGAGTCCTCTTAACTCATAAGTACCATTAATATTTTATTATAACCGCATTATGCATTTTATCAATTTCTGTACTACACGTGAAAAAAAAACGATAAGATCGCTAATGTATATTCGAATATCAGTGGCGGAATAGATGCGCTGTATTATAACTTAATCCAACCGATAAGAATTTACTGCTGTTTTTATTGCAGTTCAGTATAGTTGACAGGAGTTAAAATAAATCCATTAAAATATTTGATATTTTATTTTATATTACTGAAGGATTTCAATGTTAAACCAGCGACATTACGATTTAGTATGTCCCATCTATAAGGGGATGCAGAAAAAAACGTGTACAAATCTTCTATAATGTTAAAAAATTAACTGTCACTTTGTCAGCATCATTAGCTCTTACCTCGAAGGGAAAGGTCGCCTTTTTGGATGCTCCGTTTTCATCGAGTTTTGGTGGGGAGTTTTTAAGTTTTTATAGGCGTGTGATATATATTCTAAATTGGCATACAGTGTGGATTACAGTGATATAAGTTTTATGGGTGTAGACCAATTTTTTCGGAAGCAGTGAACATTTGAACTTAACGGACTATGGAGGACCGGCTTTCCGGAAACGGAAGCCGATCTTCCGGAATTGAAAGTGACATATTTATGGTGAATGAACAGTGAGTACAATGTAAATTTTTTGGCATCGGGGATCCTTTTTTATACGATTTATACGAATTTTTAGACCGATACCAAGCGCGATCCGGAGGGCTGCATCGGGCCCATTTATAGTGATTTTCAAATTCTAAAACCTTCATCGTAAAAAGCGAGTCTTCAGCATAGCTGTGCAGA
Source organism: Centruroides sculpturatus (assembly GCF_000671375.1). NCBI lineage: Eukaryota > Metazoa > Arthropoda > Arachnida > Scorpiones > Buthidae > Centruroides > Centruroides sculpturatus. Next base: position 90,816 of record NW_019385951.1, on the reverse strand, counting down.
ATTGTGGTTAACTTCGGCCCAATAGTTATTTCGCTAGAACGTTTTTATAATCAGAACTTTTCCCCACTGGTAAATTTTTTAACTTTTGGCGGTCGTCGCAATAGAAACGGCTCTTATCCCGTGCCAGCCAAGTTCATCATTTGCCGCGGGTGGGAATTTCAAGGTCGCCGTTACGATATCGAAATGGAGCAGGAGCCTACTACTTCGGCCATTGACAACATTGCTGTAGCTTCGCCAGTAAAGAAGTCAGGGAGGATGCAAATTCTGGAGGATGAGAAATGTTCATTTAATTAATTGGAAGAAGAACAAGAAGTTGCCTTGAAAGAAGAAGGAAGAAGAAAGAAATATGAAGAAATAAAGTCAGTTCGCGTAACTTTAAAAAAAAAAGTGTCAGCTGAAGTGATTATAGATGTAATAGAAGAGAAATTAGACAAACCGGACTGTATTGTTCTGGTATGTTTTCATCCAAGGAATATCGTAGAGATAGGGTTGTCCTCTGTCGAGGAAAAAGAAAAACTGATACGCCAGATAATTTAGATAGGGATGAACAAATTATTATTGAAAGCATGGAAACAGGATTAGTGGCCTAACTTTACGTTATGTGCCTCGTGAGGCGGATGAAACATTAATTAAGAATATATTAAATGCATGCAGTAAAGTAACAAACGTTTTTGCCAATACAAAAATCGAAACAGGTTCATATCGAGTTGGTATCGTAACAAGAAAAAAAATCCGGAGCTTTATAGAGATTTTAGGAAAAAACTTCCGATTTTTTTACATCGGAAGTAAAGAGGAATGTCAGAGATGCGGAAGCGACCCCCATGAGATAAATGAATGCTAGGAAAAAGCATGTTCCAGATGCAATAGCTTAAATCACCTCATAAATATATGTCCTGTCTGCTACTATTGCAGACAAGATCATGACAGAGACAAGGATTGTCCCAAACCTAGCTACGCAGAAGTAATTAGAAAAAGCCCCAGGAGCAAAAGCTTTGTGCGAAAAAGGACAAAAAGTCTTTAGAGAAAAAAGGAAATACATTCAAACAAAGATAAACGAAATTATGAGACACCAACTAATAGCAAAAACGAACAGAAATTTATTTCAGATTCAGATTCTGATGTACTGTACTGTACAATCAACGACAGAACAGCATACACAAAATGTTCGAGAGAAAACAGAAAACAGACAAGAGGAACAGGAAATAGAATCGGATATACAGATAATTCTAGTTGAACAAACAGATTTAAAAATAAGCAAACAGACATTTGAGCCTGAATCGATGGGAAATAGCAAGAAAAAAGACAATAATATCCCTAGTTCAAAGGGAAGTAGACAAATTAAGGTAAGGGCATTTGATAGCGTAGGAACATTAGCAACAAAAGAACTTAATAAACTGCTTATGTAAAATAGACTCACCAAATATACGCGCATGTACAGTACCTATTTTAAAAAGTCGAGAAAATCAATAATAGAAGAAAATAAATATTTGTCGAATTTTAAATACAGTATTCGTATAATGAACATGAACGGTCTTAGGAATATAAATAAACAAATTTACTTCATGTAGTTAATACTCAAAAGATCGCTATATTGTCAATACAGGACACAAATACTTGAGATTTTTACGATCTAAGAAACTTGCGGAAGATTTTTTGTTCAATATATACACCTACTTTGCGTTTAGACGTAATACTAGTGTAATTGTCATGGTAAAAAATGGATCCTATACAGGATCTTAAAACCGATTGGAATGGTAGAATTATCGCTGTAGATATTAAGGTTGATTCTAGGCCTATAAGAATTATTGGATTACATGCATCACCTATTGTATCTGAAAGTAAAGATAACTTTAATGTATTAATTAACTTTTTAGCAGTAAGTCGTGACATTTTACTTACGGGTGACTTCAATAATGTACTATCGACATTACATAAGAATTGCCCTTTACTATCTGATGCTTCTCGTAGCCTACTAAACAGTATTACAAATGACTTAAAATTATATGACACTTATCGACTGAAATACCCCCAAAATACAGACTGGTCTGCGAGAGGTATTTCTGTGCGTCTAGATCGAATTTATATGACGACAAGCCTTGGAAAAATAACATATATTTACTTATGAACTACTACACAACGGAATACAAATTTCAGATCATAAAATGGTTGAGTTGGATTTAGTACTAGGCGAGAATATATATAAATAAAGCAATATTAAAGTCACTAGGAAAATTATAGATAATGATCTATTCCGTTCTAACGTTGTGAGATTATTACAACAAGAAGAACAAATAACATGGGATAAATGGGTTAAAATTAAAAAGAAATTAATAAAGAAATAGAAAGTGTACGAACAAGAACAAAAAGAATTTTAATAAACTAAAGTTTTACAAAGGCAATTAAGTCAAAATATCATTAAAAACGATATAGAAGAGATCAAGAAAATTAAAGACGAAATTAGTAAGGAAATAGACGCTAAAAATTATGAAAATTATAATAGATATTGTATGAATAGATTAAAAATAAAACGTAAAACAGAAAAAAACGCTTTTTAAAAGAAAAAAATAGCCGAAATGTTACTTAGCCACTCGTAGGAAGCTGTTTGATTAAGTGGATTATTTTAAGATGTAAAAAGTATAGAATATTTTATGTTATTTGTATGTACGTTTCTGTACAAAGCTACATTTAATTCAACTTTTATTTAAAAGTATATTCATACAATTGAAGAATATTTTGTACCAGGTATGCATATCCACCACACATTTTATTTCTCCAAGTAAGTTTTTATAATTTTATTTTTAATTGTAGCCCTTATATCGTGGCTAGCAATTTGCAATGTAATTGTGATATTAAAAATACATTTAGAGAAGTCTACGGCTTTTTACTGGCTTATCGAAAAAACGATACGAATGGACCCTAGACCAACACTAACGCGCTATTAACTGATTGCCCCTGGAAGTCTGCTTGTTACGGAAACACAGCTTCCCTATAGTCAAATGTCACGGCACGCCACTGGATTTCACAGATTAATCTAAAAATATTTAAAATAGAAAAAATATATAAAAAGATAACTATTTGATCATCTCAAAATTACTCAAATAACCTTGTGACCTCGTTTAAGTTCATATTATATTACCGACATCTGGAATCCTTTCCTCCTTTAACACGTAGAACCCACATGTGATTCCATCCCGTCCCACCTCCCAGATGGCTTCCATCCGGTGGAGTTATTCTGCCTTCGTATACAGATACAACTGCATTCTGCAAGTGCAACCGTGAACTTAAGGATGAACCAAAGTTTGTCTGCTTCTACCTTATGTAATATTAATTACTTGTTTAAAATATCAAAAGAGTACACTATCACCCACCCCGTATCTTCTACCCATCTACCGGTATTAAAGATCTATCCCATTTTATAACGTAACCGTCTTAAACTTTATTTACTTTATAACTGTTTTTCTTATCCTCCTTTATCTTATACAGCAACTCTTCTATACAGATTCTACCCAGTCAATTACCCAATATTTTCTTTAATGTCAATTTGTAACCAATAATCAACTATGTAAGTTAAGAAATATATTATACGTTTTAATATGATAGATGTCTGCCTTATCCATCTTCCTCTTGTAAAGTAGAAAGACTCAAGAGGGGTTATTAAAACCCGAAATCCATTTCCTCCAATAAAACTTATATCAACAACTACTCCTTTTAAAATATGTTGCTGAGAAAAAGCCAATAGATTTCAATTCTTTAAAATCTATAACAAATCCTGTAACGGAATGCTTAATTCTACAAATATTATGAATTATGTAGGGGTTCTTTAACTGTATACTGTGATTAGTATTCGTTTGGTATGTTCTCCTTTCTCTGTCAATTAATATTTAGCGGGATTATCACAATAGTCCTGACTATGTCTCACAGATACTACATCTGAACAGTTGTAACTGGACACTTGGTAACTAATTTGCCTAGTTGCTCACATGTACTTTACATTAATACCATCTACATGATTGTAATTAATTTTTTTAATCTTGTTCATATGTTGCTACTTTGGGTTTTGACATATCACAATCTTTATTTATGGTAACAATGGATACCCCACAGTATTTTTTAGGATGTGTAAAAATATTCATGCCAAATTGGGTGAGAATAGCTTAAATGCTATAGAACCGTTAGCCTAATAAGACTATACATAGAGATAGATATATTCTATACATGTATAGTGCAGAAACATTTAACTGATAATCAATTTGAAGTTACAAAATGTATTGATCAAATTAATACAAATGCTCATAGCATATACTTTATTATTTAGTCATTTATAATTTTATCAAAGGGTTTATCCTTCAATAAGATATTTACAAAAGTAAAAATATAAATTCTGAGCTATAAGCAAATAGATTTATTAATGAGTTAAGAACATAATACATAACTTCCTATTGTTTTTAACATTAAATGTAACTTATCATTTATAATATTCTATGTACTGTACAAAGCATCAAAATTTCATTTGATACTGATCTAATGAATTATATAGGGGTGTTTAAACTAGAATGTCATTAACTTAATGTTTAAACTTGCTTAAATATATTTGGAAACTTATATGATGCTATTACCTAAATGACTGCCTTGAAATCAGTTTCAATGTTTTGATAAAAATTAACAATAAATATATATTAATTAAAATATAAAGATATCAATGTTTTAAGTTTATGATACTCTATAATTAATTTCATTCACTTAAATATATGTAAAATTTGATTTCTGTACTTCCAATATAGGATTTCAATTAAAAAAAATAACCAATTTCTACAAATATTACAATATAAACATTTCAGATATATCATGTTCTCTAAAAAATGCAGATCTAATCACATAAACACATTACATTGCATTATATTATTGTATTTTCTACTTATATTAAAGTATTAACCATTTTTTTTTCAATTACTCATAAATAATATATATTATGTTTACATTATATAATATAAATGATATTCATAAAATTTAAACTAGTTACACAATTCAGATATACATGTAGCAAATGACAATGCAGTTAATATTAATTTTTCAAATGAAATTCAAGCTGTCTGTATACCATCAAGTTTTTTGTTGTTTTTAGTGACTTAGTCATCAACTAGATCTGATAAAAAGATAAAAAGGAACAACTTGAAACGATTTACTAGATTTTAAATATGATCAGTTGTCATATTTCGATACTGAGTAAATGTAACAAAACTCATACACTTCAATGATTCAATACACTTCATTATACAGGTTCTTTGCCTCAACAAAATATAGAATATGACATACAATTACCAAGTGAAAAACTTTCAAATGACAGAATTAAAAAAATCAAATTTCAAAAAAGTGTATTGTACATTGTATGAAGTTTTTCAATCCTATGCTCTTAAAAATGAGAAAACCTACAAATAAAAATGCAATTCCTGTGATTAACGTAAAACTAATTGGTAAAATGAAGGTATTTATACTTTTCTATTGTTTGACACCTCAGTAATCCTCCATTGATTTTCCAAGTATAACATGAATGGATAAATATTACTAAATTGTGCAACGTTTTTCTATGAAACTAAAGTAAATAGTTCTTCTGCCAAAAAAGAATATTTATTTACATATTTGAAAGAACAGCCTATTTGGCATTCTTTAAGATTTTGGAATGCAGCATTTTTTGATGCAGTCATATGTGAAAGATCTCATAGAACTGTTCCAACAAGGAAAAGCTTCAGAAATTTCAGTCCAGAAGAAATAAGTAATGAAAAACAGTTTCAAGAAAATATAACTTTTGGCCAACTTGGTACTTTTACATATAATATGCATGCATTTGGTCTAAGTACGAAGTTCTGCTTGAAGTTTCTTCATAAGCAATGCACATTAGCTAATCTTCCTAAAGAACAAGTCCAGCTTTTAGAAGAAAACATTGAGCTAATTTATAGAGAATAATTGATACGTGCAGATGATTACTTCATTCTCATTTTTAGGAATATAGTCATAAATCATTAATACAATTGAAAAAAAGAAAAGTACTGCATTTAATAACTAAATTTTAGAATAAACATGTATATAAAACTTATTCCAGGATCATTGCAATAATTGTTTACAAATGTTTATTTAAAAATGCATTTTTGCATTTTGAATTTTATTATAAGATTGTTTAAATCTTAATTTTATTATTAAGAACAGTTATGAAAATAATTTGTGTTCAATACTGAAATGTAAAGTTTCATTGTTGCATTGTTGAATGAAGTTCACATATAGATATTATGTTTTTAACTATTGTTAAGTTAAAATTTCTAAGATTTTAATGAGTAAGTATTTGTTACATTATTTCATATAGATGTATTGAATTAAAAAACATTTCTGTTAATCATTAATGTATGTTGTGAAATTTGCATATAATATGGTTCATGTTTTTATATAGTTTATTATTTTATATCAGAGTTTCGAGTTTTAATTCATGGAGCGATTGATAAGATTTATATATTTTTAAATATTAGTTAAGTTTGGTAGAATATTATTGTCACAAATGATGTTTTATTTGAAATTTTCTGTCATTGTGCCTAGAATTTGTAGTTCTTGTCATGTTAATTGTGTAATAACATTTAAAACTTGTTTAAATGTTTAGGGGAGAAAAATATATATGTGAAAGAGTTGTGGAATGCCAATTTCTAAAATGGCATTTCATAACTCTTTTATTCTATGTACAATAAATAGTACATAGAAAGTATAAGGATAAAAAATTGTATAAAATATCCAATGTTTCTTGTTTATATGCTTGTAGATAACTCTGCTATATGACCAAGTTTAGGCAAATAATTTTACTGATTCATCATTCCCTACAACACTTGTGTAATTTCACAAATGGTATTCTTTACATGTCAATAAGTTAAAATGAAAGTTCATAACTAAACATCTTATCAGAAAGGCTGATTTCAAAGGATTGTGGCAAGAATAATTTGTCCTAAATACTAAAAATTATGTTAGTGACAACATCCTTACAACACAAAGAAAACTTTACTTTTATTGTGACCCTCAACATATTTTGAAAATGCAAAAAATCATATCATTAAAAACCAACAAGTCTTCTGACAAATAATTGTACAGTATATAAGTATGAGTTGTGAAATAATAAACTATCATCAAAATTTGTGAATTAATTAATTCCAGTTAATGGAACATGTTTAAAACAGATCATCAATCAACTTATTCAATCATCAAACTGCAACTTCAGCTGGAGTTGGATATGATGTACTAAAGTAAAGTTGAAGAAAAATCTGCAGTGACCTCTGCATGGTTTTTACAGGCTTTTCACAAATAATTTAAAAAATTATTATATCTGAGATTATGCTTTGAATAAACACTAGCAATCTTACAAACTTGCAACTTCTGTTTTAAATAATAAGATACTGTTGTTTCAAATTTAACGATTAGTGCTAAAAGTAGGAAACTTGTAAATTTAACAACAATTTTGGCTTCTATTATACTATTTGATATTCAGAAAAGTGTTCTGCAACATAGAGTGTTTTTTCTTTTTAATGAGTCTTTTGTTACCAGGTGCTCTTGCAAACTTATTTCCTTCAGCTTCATTTCAAAGTATATAATTATAACGCATAAAATGTTTACATATGGTTTATGACTAATTTGTCTTTCTCTGTTCTTTGAGGCAGTGTTTCTCATCTAAGAGCCATGTGGTCCTAAGGAAACCATAAAACATTTCAAGGAAACAATAGCAAAACTCTTATTTTGGGGAACAAGAGCAAAACAGTAGGGGAAACACAGTTTAAATAAAATTTTAACATTATCATAAAATAATGAATTTAAATAGGTTAATTATTACAGAAATAATTTTAAAGTGATAAAATATTATGATTAAATAAAAGACCCCACAAGGGAGCATAGCATGCGATTAACGACTGCTTCAGCTGTTGTTCTATGCTTTTCTGGTGTTTAAAGCCTTCCAGTTTGAAATTTGGTTTGTACTGTTCTTATAACCTTTGTGCATCGTTTGACTGTTTCCTTGTTGCCAGCTGTTCTTAGCTTATATGCTTTACCTTCCTTCCTTGGCTTAAGCCTAACAGTATGGTCTGCTTTATTGTTATTGCTTTGATGGCACTGTCACAAGCACAACTCCTGTTGCCTTTTGTATTGCATTTTTCACTAAAAAGAGACTAAATGCAGAGCAATTTTTCTTTGCTTTTTTGTGAATCTCTGCTGTACTATTGACTTAATTTCCTTTGTTTGTGGGCACCCCTTGGAAACTTCTGGCAGTAGGCTGGTAATCTGCACCAGTTTATTCGTTGTATCAAATACAGATGTGCTGTCCAATCACAAGAGGACAGCACATACTTGGTTGGCCATCCTCTGCTACTGCATATACAGAGCATGTTAAAGTTGGAAGTGTGAAATGTTACAGATGTAACTGGTAAGCTGGATGACATTGTGAGTAAGTTTGAGCAGTATAGTCTAGATCTGCCATGTCCAACCTGCAGGCCACATGCCATCCACACAATATTTTTGTGCAGCCCTTTTAAAACAGTAATTATTTTTTAGATTTTTATTACAATGAAACATCACATGCATAGTTAAATACATTAATATGATGTATATAACACCCTATCATGTACACTCAGAAATTAAAACAGTTATTAAATATTTTTTAAGAAACCTTAAAATGTATGAATGAAAATGATCACAATGTTCTTGAATCATATGATAGACAGTGGCCTTTGGATTTATGTTTCTTTACAATCATCACAATGAAATTAAGCAAACTTAATGAGCAGCTTCAAGGTAAAAACAAATTGATCACAGACTTATCTAAATATGAAAGCATTCATAGCAAAACTCAAACTTTATGAAAGTTAGTTAAAATCAAAACCTACAATCCATCTTACAGAATTACATAAAGTTAATAGTGACAAAACAGTTTTGTAAATATCCACAAGAAATTACTAATTCACTAAGAAATTTTCAAGAGATTTTCATATTTAATTACTTAAGAAAATATTAAATATATTGTCATATGTCCATTTGACATTATTGTGGATCAAGCTCCAACAAATTTGCAGATAGATTTAATAGATCTCCCATCATGTTCTGAATTAAAATATATATTTCATGCTGATGACAAATTTCAGTTTTATACAAAATACATCTGTAATAATAATCTCTCTAACTTAAAAAATCTAGTGATGAGCATTATAGCTGCAATTGAAATCACCTACATTTGTGAAACTTTTTTCTCAAAATTGAATATTGTTAAATGTTAAAGTCATAATAGATTGACTGATAAAAAATTATAAAACAAACTGTTGTACTGTACATCACTAATACCAGTTGATATTAAAAAACTAAATGAAAAATTTGAAAAGCAAGTTTCACATTAAAATACATATACAATTACATAGTATTTAGTATGTTAACTTGTAATTAAATGTATGGCCCACAGTGCATTTTTATTTTCAGTTTTGGCCCAGTAAACAATTTCAATTGGACAACACTGGTCTAGATGTTTTGAGCTTATATGAAATGAAACAAAAGAAGTAGGGCAGGAAGTTGTGAAGGACATTAGTGTATGTGGTATAATATATCTAACTTTGCGTAATGGTAAGGTTGGTGTGTAATTATTGGTGTACACCAGTGTTTTTCAACCTTCTTGAATAAACATGACCACTTTACAAGTTAAAAAATTCCGCCAACCCCTCACGGCCATATTAAAACTATATCAGTGATTTTAAAAATTACATATTTAATTTTCTTGCTTTAAATATCGATAAAAAAAACCTATTGCACTGTAAAATAAACAGGCACACCCTTCTCACTGAAAATTTACATTTTTTTATTGTAGTGTAGGACCTACAAACATTTGTCTTTTCCTTTCACCCGCGACCCCTGGGGGTCGCAACCCACAGATTGAAAAACACTGGTGTACACTGGGAAACAGTTTGCTGTTGCTTATATTAGTGAAAATGACAGACTGTGCTGGACAAGATTTCAACTAGGCTTAATCAGGCTTGTGGTGATTGCTGCCAATGCTCCTGTCGATACTACATTGCATGATGAGAAGGATGTGTTCTGGACTAATACAGATTGGTGTCATGAATGATGTTAAAAGCAATGAACATGTATTATTGTTAGGTGACTTAAATGGCTGGGTAGGAGTAAAGGGTGATTAGACTAAGACAACTCTAGGAAAGTTTGGTGATGCCAAGATAAATGATAATGGTGTAAGGGTGATGTCCTTCTGCATAGAGAGAGGTTTGTTGGCAATGAACACCTATTTCAAGCACCAAGACACCCACATGTATATATGGGAAAGATAGGACTCTCAACACACAAGTATGATTGATCTCGTGCTATGTGATGAAACTGCAGGGATCAGTGAGAGACACTATAGTCATGAGAGGAAGTAACTGTGACAGTGACTATTTGTTAGTTGTATGTCCAGTGCAAATGCAATGTGAATGGCACAAAAGTGCAGAAAAAAATGTGACAATGGATGCAGCCAGAGTGATAGTGGAACATTTGAACAAAAGAAATGTGTGTGAACAGTTCATACAAAAAATATCACAAAGTTGTGTGACTATGAAACATGTATGAGTATAGAAGATAAGTGGGTGTGTTTGAAGAATGCTCTAGTAATAAGTGCCACAAATATATGCAGTAAGAAAGTAAAGAATGCTGTGTGTGTGTAGCTGTACTCAAGAAACAAGGCATATCTGAATATGCTTGCAGGTAAAATGGAGCTGCCTGATTACAAACAGTTGAAACTGGAGACTGCAAGAATTGTAAAAGACAGTGAAGCTACACATGAAAGAAAAGTTTGCTAAGTGTAAAGGACAGAAAGAGACTTCTTTGGCTGGAGTGAAGAATATAAATGGCGAGATGGTTTGAATTGATATGAGTGTGCGCAACACGTAGAAGGAGTATTTCATGACTTTGTATAGACTTTATATACACAATCACACACTGATAGCAGTATCAGTGTGTGATTGTGAGAGCAAGGACTGCATGAGTGAAGGCAAATGTGATGTTAATGTTGCTGAAGTGTCAAAAGTTGTATCTGAAAGCTGGTAAAGCAGCAGGATTGGATAGAGTAAGTGCTGAAATGCTTAAGTACAATGAGAGAAAGGCTGTATACTTGTTGAACACTTGTTGGCATGACAGATGTGTGCCAGATGAATGGCTGAAGGGTATAGTTGTGCCATTTTATAAACGTAAGGGTGACAAGGCTGAGTGTGCCAACTACCATGCAATAGGCCTGCTCAGTGTTCCAGGTAAGGTGTATCAGGAACATGGTATGGTGCTGGCAGTGAGTGACTGATGGTAAAGTATGGGATGAGCAGGGTGAGTTCAGGAATGGTAGAGGATGTGTGGATCATTAGTTGATTTTGAAAAAGCATGATTCTGTCAAGCATGGAAAGCTATGGAGGGGTTTGAATGAATATGGTATATCTGAAAAGTTGCTGTGTGCATGTGAGTCCTACCTCCTCTAAAGTCTGCAATTAAAAAGGAGTGTGACAAGGGTGTGTGATGAGTCCATAGTTGTTTAATATCTGTTTGGATGCAGGTGTGCATAAATTGGCCAATAATCATGGTGTGAAAGTTGGGAATGAGAATGTGCATGTGTTGTTCTTTGCAGATAATGCAGTGGAAATGAGGAGAAAATGCAGAGTATGCTTAGCTGATTTAACAAGATGTTGCAAAAGAAAGGGCTATGAATAAATGCAAATAACACTAAGTTCAAGGTGTCTAAACATACTAATGTTGACAGGACAACTTGCCATTTGACGCAGGATAGTGTGAATGTGGAACAAGTGGACATATACTTGGGGAGCAAGGTGCAAACTGATGGTGGGTTGAATAGTAAGATAACCAGAAGAAAAGCAGCAAGTGTGAAAGTCATTGGCATGTGTAACTGCCTGCTTCAAAATAAGTGTACAGTACATATAAGAGAGTAGGATTATCTGTGTGCAAGCAAGTGTTGTTACTTTCCTTGTTGTATGGATTTGAAATGTGGGTGTGGGCCATAGTGAAAGTGATATATATTAATGATGTGGATAACAGGATCATACATCCTGCAAATGCAAAAATGAGAGTATAAATATGTATACCTTGTAGACAGATAAATAAACCATGTAATCATAAATCACAAGGGAAAGAATGTTATGCTTATAAAGTAGCAACATCCTGATATAAACAGTTGATTATGGATAGTCAGATTAAATTAAGTGCTAATAGTATAGGTATAATACAAGTAAATACACAGCATAAAAAAATCTGTACTGGGTGAGTTATTACAGATAGTAGATAAGGGTTTGGTAAGTTTTCTTTTCGTGCAGGAACCATACACCGATAAGGGTAAAGTTGTAGGATATGGTTTAAGAACACGTGTAGTTCAGTGTCCCGATGGAACACCTTGGGCTGTATTAATTTTGTTGGATGAATCATGGATGGTTTTGAATCTTCATAATCTATCTTCCTGAACTTGCTCAGTGGCACAAGTGTTGAGGGAAGATGAGAGTGTTTATTTGGTTAGTATGCACTTCCCGCCGACTGGTAGTATTGAATAATCCCTGGATGAGTTAGATAAAATATTAACAATTCTCTGAGGTAGGAATTATATATCTGGAATAAACGCTAATTCTAAATCTCAATTGTGGAGTGCCCCTGCGACAGATTTAAGGGGTGAAAAGTTAATGGCTGTTATATCAAAGTGGATTTGTTATATAGCTAATACTGAAAATAGGATTCCAACATTTATGTCGTGTATGGGAGAGTATTATGTAGATGTGGTATTGGTGTCCACTAGTTTGAAAGATAGAATATCAGATTGTGTAGTTACCTATGATTACATGATATGTGATCATGCAATGATATATTATAGTATTAAGTTGCATTCTGTATATCGAAATAGTAAATATTTGGTTTTTAGAGATAATGAGAAAGTGAATTTACATAAATTTAGAGGAATTAAGAAGTTAATTGATCTGTATATGGTGTCGTGGGCAGAGGATAAGATGGATGTAATTAATTGTTGTAGCCATATTCATAGTTGATTAGATACAGCTATTAAAAAAGTTTTTCTACTACATACAATTAAGAAATATGTTCTGAGGTAGTGGACAGAGGAAATAGATAAAATGAAGACATGAGTTTGTAGCTTAAGCGTATCAGAGACAACATGACTTGATTTTAAAGGATTTTAAATTAGAACATTATAAAAATCTAAATAGACAGTATAAGAAATTAATAAATAAATCTGAAATAAAAAGGTGAAGGAATTATGTTAATTCAGATTCAAATCATAATGTTTGGGAATTACTGTATAAATTAATATGTAATAAAGCACAGATAAGATATATGGTAAATGCCATAAAGGAAAATGAGGGATATTTATTGGATTGGGATAAATCGTTAAGATTTTTATTAGATTGTTTCTTTGTGTCAGATGATGATTTATTAGATACACCTTATCAGGCAGGTATTCAGATTGATAATGATAGATATACTAATGGAAAGACAGTAAGCTTATTTACAAAACAAGAATTTATTAAAGTGTTAAAGGATTCTAAGGGACATAAAACTCCAGGCTTGGATGGATAAACGTATAAGGTTTTCAATCATGCAATTCCAATTATAGGAAAACATCTGTTACAACTTTATAATTTATATTTGATACATCAGGTATTTCCTAATGAAAATTATCATGTGTTATAATAGTCTAAAAGGATAAAGACAGGGACCAATCGAATCTGAAATCATATACACCAACATGTTTATTATCGATTTAATGTTTGAACAACTTTTCAAATTAAGGATGACTACATTGTTTGGGTTAAAAATAGATGTATGGCAATTTGGGTTTAAGAGTGTAGACAACCGACACCATATATTTATTTATGAAATGGATTAAGGTGTGATAATCATCAGCAAATTAAAAAGTTATTATTTTCATTTTTTGCGAACAAAACAAGGTTTTTCAAACACTTTCTTCTTTATTTACAAACTATTGTTTAATTCAGTATATTTTATCAGGTTCTTTGTACATTGGATCCCAACATGTATGCAGTGAGGATACAAAATCCTCTATACATAAAACAACTCGATTTTTATTATAATTGCCTATATCTATACTTAATCTAATTACAAACTATAAGAAAGAAAGGGCGAATGTAAGGATAGAATAAGAGGAAGAAATATCCGGGTTTTTCTCTGTATGCTCCGTGATACTGGGCAGAGTTACTGTTGTCTCTGATCATCTCCTATCATTGAGGCTATTCTTGGTTCTTTTTTCTCACTTTTAATAGAACTCTCCCGATCTCTTCGTCGCTAATCCACTTTCTTGAATATCGTCGGTGTCGAGTCCATCCAATAAAATTGTCAGTTCAGCAGGGAGTTCTACACCTTCTTTAATGGGCTGGATGGCTTCTCCTTCACCACCGAGTTTCCCTTTTCTTAACCTCTTTGTTCTGATTCAGAGTTTGTTCCCCCTCAACCTTTTCCATCCAGAGCCCAGATCCCTTCTCTTTTTTTCCTTTTTACTACTTTTATTACTTTGTTTTTCCTTTTTTTTACAACATTGTTTGACATCACTCCCAGCCAGATAGTAGAGCAATTAAGAAGGAATTCTTTTTCTTGGTCAACAGGAAAGGGAGAGAAACAAATAAAACCTTAAGCCTAACCTACATTTATAGAATTATTAATTATTAAATACAATAATACGGGCAATGGCCACAAAGGATTCTACAGCAAAGTATGCTTTGGGGATTATCTTTCATGTTATTGGGTCATTTGACCACATTTGGTGGCCTAGTGTGCTGTAAGCTTTGCGGTAGTGGGAGAGTCCAATTGACTTGTATAGAATAATATCAGATTATTTATGTAATAGAAGAATTTATTATATATGTGATACAAAAAGTATAGATAAATGGGTCAAACACGAATGTCTGCAAGGGTCAGTATAAGGACCAGAATTATAGAATTATGTATGTAATACTGCACTTGTTGACATTAGAAATTTAGGAGCGAAATTTATTGCATATGCAGATGATCTGGCAGTTATAATTGAAGGGAATAGTTGTCATAAATTAAAAACTAAAGATCTGGAGATAGTGGATGCCCTGGTTAACCAGTTGGAGCAAGTTTATATCACCAGGTAAGATTAAGATAGTGATATTGAAAAGTAAGCTGAGCTTGGATCGTTCCCCCAGCATAAGGATGAATGGTAAAGGTAAAGGTCATTGTAAATGTAAATGGTAAAGGTCATTAAGGACTGTAAAGGTATCCTACAGGTATTCCGTTAATTTTTCATAATTTACACCTTTTTAATATACACTTTTTTAGTTTTGTGCATACCACTTTTTATTTTAACACACATTATACTATCCTCAGGTGCATGTATATTGATCTGATAGCACTATTTGCTCATTCCTCCTCCCGTGTTTAAATATGTGTATATATATCTTATGTGTAATACCAGCTTAATGGTCACTATCTCAGGTAATTGTATTTTATCATATAAATCACTGTACGCGTATACTAATTTTTTAAATGAATTCTGTAAATTTTGATACCTGTAACCAATTTGATAATTATGTAATAATAATAGGACTGAAGAGGGGCATTAAGCCCGAAATGCATATCCGTCCAAGTCAATAAAGCAACCCTTTTTCCTCTTAAAGTGTTCCTGTATGATACGTTCTCAACAGCAACATTGTGCTAACCAAACACTGTAAAGGTAGTTTGATATCTAAGTGTAAAACTGGGTACAAACTTTAGTATGATGCCGCTTATAGAATATATTGTGGAAAGAGCAACAACAGTTTGCAGAGTCTGATGGGCCTGCGGTGGGGGCTGAGGCTTCCCACACTCAGAACCCTTTATAGGTCTCTGTATGTTCCAATGATAGTTTATGCTGCTGGTGTGTGGGGTGATGGACTTCAGCTCCCTCACTGTGAGAGGTTACTTACTGTCTTCTCAATGGAAAGTGTTGCTAATGGTGACCAGGGCATATCAGACTGTATCTTCACCTGCTTTAGAGGTAATAGCTGGGAAAATGCCAATTAATTTAAGTGTAAAGTTTGAATATTATAAATATTTGATAAGAGCAGGGATATCTTTTGTTTTTGGAACTATTGAATACCAGCCAGAAACTTCTGGGTATGCACGTCGATTGATAATTAATCAGGTTAAAAATAAAATAATTGAAGAATGGGATAATAAGTGACAAAATGATACAACAGACCATATAACATTTGTTCTTTCCCATTGTCAAGGAGAGGCTTGAAGCACACTGGGTCAATCCTAATTATTTTATTATGCAGATTTTATCGGGTCGCGGTGATTTATGAGAGATATTGTTTGGTTTTGGTTGGTCGATTCCCCACTTAGTGAGTGCAGCAAGTTTGACTCAGTGTTTCACTTGATGTTTAATAGAAAGTTGTTTGCACATTTAAGAGATGATAACATTTTTACAAGTGTAGTTTTAGATGATTTTTATACATCTTTAGTTCGGGATACAAATATTTATAACTTGCCAGTAAGTCATTACGACAGGTACGGCATATATTAGGACAATGGCAGATAGCTATGTGGGTGTGGGCGTGGCAAAAGAAAATTCAAAGTGGAGTAAATACTGTTTGCAGTTTGTGGCAAAATATTTATGAATAGGAAAAAGAATGAAAAAATTTATGAGTTGTATGGATTGTACAGACAAGCAAGTGAGCATGCACAAGGGAAGTTTTTCAGGTAGTTTGGACACGTGGAGCGCACGAGCAATGAAGCGACCGTTGAAGTGAGTCTATCTTGGTGCGCATATAAATTAACACTGAAAAAAGCTTAACAGTCCTGTACTAAATATTTAATAGAAAACAAACGTTTTTGACCATAATTTCGGTCTTCTTCGTGTTTAAAAAAACCAGTGAGATTCAAACAAGTGAATTCGAAGAACAAAAATTATGAAATTATTTTTAAAAAATAATTGCGTAATTTTTGTTCACCAGCAGTTGGAATCCACACCCCCTCGCTCCTTTTGTTGATGTATGTGTGTGTTTATATGTATATAGTTACATCAATGTTTGTACTACATATACCATTCCATTAACGTGGTAACACGCATGCGTAACTGTTTACATGCAAGCTTAGAATGTTCCATTGTTTTAAAAACCTACTTGTTCTGTTAGATTTTTGAACATATTTTTGTAATTTTTGTTCTTCAAATTCACTTGTTGGAATTTTACTGGTAATTGTTTTTAAACCTGAAGAAGACCAAAAGTACAGTTGAAATTATTTGTTTCCTATTAAATATTTAGTACTGGACTGTTAAAGTTTTTTGAGTGTTAATTTCTATGTTGGTGAGGTGTGTGGCAAGTGACCTTATAGCCACCTGCCATAGAGATGGGCAGATAGTGTGCGAAATGCTTTGACTGCAAAGATTATTGTCAGTATGATGGACAAAGTCAGTGTAAATGTGTACGAAAGGCCTCCATGAGCATGGAAAAAACAAGAGAAGTACAGTAGAGCATTGATTATCCGAATCAATTGGGTACTGAGGTTGTTTAGAAAACTGATTTTTCGGGTAACCGATTATGTACGAAAAAATATATTAACCTATCCCATGTTCAAATTCATTCAAATGCTGGCACGTCCTTTAGTACCCTCTCATGATCGTGCCAGTGCTGCCAGCTAAAACACGTACACCAACAAAAGTAACCCAATATATATCCAAAGATTGCAGTTCCACAGCACTAGTAGGAATTTAAATTTACGGACTGGAAAGCTTTTAGTCCATTGATGCTTCGGTTGATCGACATTCAGATAATTGATACTGTGTTTGGAGCGAGCACATTCACTGCCAACACAAAAGGGAAAAGACATGAATATATATATATATGTATAATAAAACACACTAGTAACCTTAATAAGACATTTTATGTAAAAAATATACTTATTTCTTATTAGACAGTATATATCCTATTAGTTTTTGTAAATATAAATCTGGTGTGTTTATTAGTATAAGTAACTTATATTACTCAGAAGGAGATAGATAGTAATTGAAGACATTGGGAATGAAAATTACATATAGCTACACAGTGCTTGTAATTTCCATTTCATTCCAAAAGATATGAAGTATTAAAATGTAGGTCATGTACTGTAGATGTATAAGGTGAATTTTGGGTGAAACTTCATTTTTTAGTGCTATCATTTCATGGCCTCTGGAATTGGCATAGCTCGAGTTTAAAGCTTTACTTAATTAATTAATACCCTTCACGCCCATAAACCGACATATCTCGGGCTGCGAAGTCCTTATCCCGTGATATCTCGGGCAAGTATTAAATATTCGTTTCTAAACGTCCTATGCCTGATATATCACGGAAAAAGCTTATTTTGTATTCTATTTGATGTTTTCTATGACCTCAGCAAATTTTGAAATTATACATGCAATAGAAGCTTTTATTTTTGACCATTTTTTTGTCCCCTTCTATAGAAACATTACAAATCACCGATATTCTCGTAATGTATTTGTGTGCATATGGTAACTGATGATCATCTGTGTATAAACCTATCTTCCCCTGAAATTTACTTTGAAATAACCCGCCAGGTTCGACAAGCAGCTGTTCTCAAGGACATTTAGCTCTGTACACCGAACAGTGGCGCGTGTCACGTGATCCATCGCGATTTTTTGTTATGTGAAAGATAATTCGTTTCTAAATAAAACGTTATAAAGGAAATAAAGCTTTTTGCTAAAATATTTTGGAAATGTATGTCATAAATTCGTGTATTAAAAGTTTTTTTTTAACTTTTTGTAGTTTTTCCTGTAAAGCACAAAAAGTAATGTTAGGTGAATGAGGTTAAGTTTTGCATATAATATAAGTAACTAGCAGAGTCCGCCACGCGTTGTTGTGGCTCAAAATGTATCTATTATAAATTTATAACACTTCCCCCCGTGGGGGGGAATTTTTCGAAAAATGTCTTCTTAGTGTACATTCTCTTGACGTACCTTATTAAAACGCAATCAAAAACGCAAAAACCCGCATCTAAAATAATATAATACAAGCCAAGTTCTTCACGGTAAGCTTTAATTCTGTCCCTCTCCCCCGCAAGGGAATATCGAAAAATCTCTTCTTAGTGTACATTTCGTCGACGTACCCTTTTTGCGTTTTGATTGCGTTTTAATAACGCAATCAAAAACGCTAAAACCCGCATCTAAAATAGTATAAATAGAAACAGAGTTCTTCACGGTAAGCCTTAATCCCGTCCATCTCCCGGGTGGGGATTTCGACATGTATATTATATAAAAACACGTGCGTATTCGAATGCAGCGTTGTGTCAAAATTTTAAAGGAATCGGTAGGAACAAACGAACAGTACATTTTTATTTACATAAATAGATAGATGATGATCCGCATTAGTTCATTTTCACAGAAAAGCAAACTTAGGGCGTCGTACTCGTAGCGCCATCTGTTGGACATAAAAGCCTTAACCCTAGATGATATAATTTAATTTATATGAATGTTTAACGGAATAATATACAGCCTATGTCCACCCTGAAGTTCCATTCTAAATATTGGTGAAAGAATTTTTGAAATCGAATGAGTAGTTTCGGAGATTACCTGCTGCAAACAAACTTACATACAAACATTACCTCTTTATAATATTAGTATAGATAACAAGAAAATAAAAGAATTATCAGAATATAACGTAATCCAGTATTTATAGCAACTAGTTTAGACGTGTAGGAAACCTACTCCCCTCAGGCATTGTTGAGAACTGGCGAAAGTTTACAATCAGCTGTTCTCAAGGTCATTCACCTGTATCTGTACTGAAGCCTGTATCAAGTGCCTTTTTGCCAGTATCGTGTTACATGAAAAATAACAAGTTTCTAAATAATACATAAAATAGTTTTATACTATAAGTTTCTATAAATTTATTTGATAAAACGGTGTATTATATAAATTATTCTGATTTTTGTGAGAGTTTTTTGTAAAGCTTTTTATGTCAGCATATAAAGCTGGAAACTATTTTAGAATAAGTATTATTGTGATATAAGGAATTTTTGGTATTTGTGTAAAAATATTCATATGAAAAATGCTTTTATAATAAAAGTTTTTTGACACACCTGCTTGCAATTATCAAGTCCTAGAGGAAAACATAAAATTACACGATTGTCTATCCTAATTTATTAGAGAGGTTGAGGCGCACGTTTTAAACGTGTAAACGTGTACGTGTGACGTTCGGCGCCGCTTTCCCGTAAGCCTAAAAGTTTGACGATGGTGTTTGGAATGTCGAGCGTGATTCCACCGACTATCCAAACACCATTGTCAAACTTTTAGGCTTACGGGAAAGCGGCGCCGAACGTCACACGTACACGTTTACACGTTTAAAACGTGCGCCTCAACCTCTCTATTATCTTTCTAGTCTATATCCATTGTTTTGTACAGATTGTTGAATATTTTGTTGCAGTTACTATTTTTTTTATCTAAACACATTTGATCTAATTTTATCTATAAAACACAAATTTACAATAATATTTACATGTTTCGTTTTCGAAAAAACCATAAAATAAAAATAAATCAATAGGTTTTATTTGTATATTTTATAATGTAAAGTGATATGTTGTCTTCTGTACTATACGAACTTCACCCCTCTAGAGCCTCAGGGTGTAAAATGTCTTTGTTTACAATATACTGTATTTCTCTCTTTAATGTATAAATAATGTATAAGACATGTTATTTTTATATTTTTTCGATGAATTTTACAATAATCGACTATACTACGCAATTTCGGATGCGATTCCTTACATATATTCTCATATTATGTAACTGCGAGGAGAAAGATTCACTTTATCAAATAATTTATAACTTCACAGTTCTTAAATAATGTTTACTAACCTAAATACTCTCTAAGAACAACAGATTAGCTAATTAGAGCTAAAAAACGATAGAAACAAAGAATTTTATAACGATTGTTTACATATATCAAAGACGGTAGCCAGAGAGGGATGGAACTTAGCGGAAATTTGAGCTCCACTGTTTTCACAGGTGGCTCATTCGTTCATCTAATATCAACATAGACAGAAAGTAACCAACAACAGTCTAAAGGAAGTTGACTATCCATTTTATCGGCCAATAATCTGCCCCCTGGCCTACAATGGGAGAGGACGGTATTTCGCGAAATATTTATGGTCCGTAGGTGGTGACAAAACATTTATTGGTTGAGACAGTCTAAAGCAGAGGACGCCAAAGTGGTCGATATCGACTCCCGGGGTCACAACCTTTTTTTTATTTATTTTTTTTTGGCTTACACAGAGACCACAACGTTTTTTTTGCTCATACACATACCCTTGTAATAAAACTTTACGGTGGGGGTCAATGTGAGACTTTGGAAAGTGGTTGGGGGTCGACGGTTAAAAAAAGTTTGGCGATCCCTGGTCTAAAGACACATACAAGTAAGCAAATCAAAGCTTAGATTGCTACAGACTAGATTACAATTTGTACTAAACTCCTCTTTCCCATGTTATATCTTCTTTTGTTTATTGGATAAAACAAACCTTTGTTCACATGCCTGTTGAGCTGTAATTGGTATATTATAACTAATTGACTATCGTTCAACGAATAAGCATCACTCGGGTTTGTGGAGTAGGAATTTTCATGCAAAAAACTATGCCTTCTAAGAGATACTTTGTCAGCTACAAAAATATACAATCATAAATCATTATTCTCATTTATTTTCACCTGAGTTTAGTAAATTTATATGTATATTCACACTGTTTTACGTTTATAAACGTTTTTTCAAAATCATCCAACCTTAAGTCTTTCTAAAAAACAAACTACTTCCGGATTATTGTGGTACTTTCGTAATATGTAAAAAATAATACATGTATAATCATTCATATAATAAGGTAATAATCGCTTATTATAGTGATCTGTTATTATAATAGTATAAATAACACGAACAAAATGAAATATCGATGCACAAATATGTGTTGACCTAGATTTACAAAATTCAACCCACCCAAACCAGTCGCGTTGTAAACTATAGACCATATTATATCTCTGTGTTGGTTTAGAGAGCTGCAGTTTTTTAAGAGTAAATAGACCTGTTTATGTAACATAACAGATTGATCGCATGTTTATACAAAAAAGTTTTCTGATTTTTTCAAATCTTGAATTTTATAAATTTTTGTAAATATATATATGTGTTACTCAACAATCATAAATAGTGATAAGTTATTCATATTTCTGTAAAACTTTTTACATATAAAAGCATTTAGAAAGAACTTCCAAACACCTTCATGTAATTATCAATTCTCAGAACTTGTAATAAAAATTTGCTAAATGGAAATGTGTATTGTACTGTAAGTACAAAAGTTTTCGATACTGGTGTTCTCAAATGTTACAATTTATGACTGCAATAAATAATGTCAAATGTTTGTTCCTAGAATTTCTCTCTCTTTGTTCTTCTTTCGAATGCTTCGAGAAATTCTCACTTGTGTTCTTGCTCTTCAGTAGATACGTTCTCCTTTTGTTCTAGTGCGATCTTACTTGTTAGAATAACTAGCTCGATAAAATTCCTCCAGTTATTTTCAAGTAACTTTATAAAAAATATAATATTTCCGGAGAATAATAATAATTGTTTTATTTCGCGTTTGATAAATCTAACGGGTTTTTAGATAAATTTCTTTATTGTCAGAATGTCAGATTCGGAATTCGACGTCCAAGAACTATCTGAGAGTGAATCAGACAGCTGTACCAGCGTTAGCGAAGATGGATCATTACATCACAGCGAGGATGGATTCGACACTTCTATAAATAAACTAGGTGGAAATAAACATGGATAATCCTCCGCTATTTCCTTTTCGGGAAAGTTACGGCTGTAGCTTTACCCTTAAAGATTACTTTGACCCTTTAGGGTTCTTTTTATTATGTTTTGACTTGGAACTAATCAATATGATTGTGACTGAAACAAACAACTACGCGTTGCAACAGCCACGGTCATCTAGAGATCAATGGGAGCCAGTGATAGTCGAAGAAATATATATATTTATAACGATTTGTATATTGCAAGACCTGTTATACAAACCCACTGAGAAAATGTACTGGACCATGAATGAACTTTTAAAAACCCCAATTTTCGGAAAATTTATGATAAGGAAAAGATACGAGGAAATCAAAACTAATTTACATTTTGGAAACAATAGTAATTTTGATCCCGAAACACATGCTAATCCAAAACTTTGGAAGATTTGGCCAATAGTAAATAATTTAAATTTAAAATTTTCCCGATATTATACCCAGGAACAAAATATCAGCATTGACGAAAGCCTCCTATTAGGCCTATTCAAAGGCCGTCTTTCCTGGAAACAGTACATTCCTCAGAAACGGTCTCGTTACGGTGTTAAATTTTTTATGTTATGTGAATCGGAAACAGGATATTTGTACAACTTTGTAATTTATACAGGAAGAGGCACTCTCCTAAATCCAAAATACGGGCATTTTTTTTACATCACAAGTTATACTATCGTTACTGGACCCGTTGTTAGACAAGGGATACTGTCTAACTACGGATAATTATTATACTTCCCCACAATTAGCTGATTATCTAATAACGCGCAAAACCGATTGCTGTGGAACACTACGAACAAGAAAAGATGTTCCGAAAATATTACACCAAAAAAAATTACAAAAAGGAGAGACTGTGGCGCAATGCAGAGAGGTAAAGTGCTGATACAAAAATGGCAAGACAGGAAAACAGTCACTTTCCTCTCTACATTCCACAGTGTAACAATGGTAAGTACAGAAACGGGTAAAGGTAGTGTACTAATGAAGCCACAACTTGTTGTTGACTACAACAAAACTATGGGAGGTGTTGACCTTTTAGATCAGCATCTCCATGATTATACTGTGGCGAGAAAACAAGGGAAGAAATATTACAAAAAACTATTCTTTAACTTATCAGACATTTCATTATATAATGCGCACGTATTATATCAAAAAAATGGTGGACAGAAACCAAACCTGTTATTATGATTGGCTCTGATAGAACGTTTAATAACCACATACCACACCGTAACGATGGCCAGTAAACATGGTCAGACGAGAACTGCAAGTCCGTTTAGACTTACAGAAAAACATTTCCCGGACTTTATTCCGCCGACCGACAAAAAATCAGCTCCCACTAGATGTTGTGCTGTCTGTTGCAAAAAAAGGACGATAAAGGAAAAAAAATAGACGAGAAACAAGATACCAGTGTGAAAAATGTCAGGTGGCCTTGTGTCCAGCCCATGCTTCAAGATTTACCACACGGAAGAAAATTTTTAATATTATTTCGGATTTAACTGTATAGATTGCTTATTTATATTCTTTTCATATTGTGATTTGTAGTCTATTATTTTCATTATACTTTTTTATTTTTATCACTCTATTTTGATATTTTTTATTTTTTTTTGGTGGTTATAGCTATGTACTGTACTGTACAATATGGAAAGTATGGTATATTATGTATATTTGTAAATATTTTACTATTTTTCATATATGTTACTTATAAATTTACTTTTATGTCATTACATTTATTTTCATTTTAAGTTGTCATGTTTCATTTCTTAAATTATTTTTAAACGCTAACCGACGAATGGCAGCTTTCAAGCACGACGGTAAGTCTTGTAGAAAAACCACCTTTCCAGGCCCTGTAAAGTTGGCTATCCAAAAGAAAAGGTGCCATTTAGGAACCAACTTTAGTGCATTCACGAAAATTAAAACAATATTTGGTTTTCAATTAAAATGAAGTGTTTTTTTACATATTCAAAAACAAAATGGTTTTCCAAATTACATGCCAGCCGGAAGAAAGGTAGCAAAGAGGTTAACTACTGTCAAAAATAACATAATACAGTAGTGGGTGTAAGTTCAAGACCCAACAATATAATTTTCACTTATTGTTTCATAATTAAAAAAGTAATGCTGCTAAATAACATATAACATATGAGAATAAATTCTACATTATTTCCTTACATCTGCAGACACAAGTCATGTGTTTTCATTGTGTATTTTTACTGTGTCATTAGTAATTGATCGATACTCACATGGAGCGCTGTTCAAATTTTTATTACTAAATATAAAATATAGCTATCAAGTTGTTGTTATAAAGGATTGTTAAGAGGGCTGTCTGTTATGTAAACCGACTTTGCCCTAAGGGTTGAAAAGAAAGAAGGCTGAAAAAGACTTACAATGGAGTAAAAGAAATAGAAAGATTGATTGGAAAGTGGAAATGAAGGAGAAAGAGAAAAGGGCCATAAGAGCTGCATCAAAATTTATTAAGACCAAATTTATACAAATATTACAAAATGGGATGAATACACAGATATTAACAATAATGGATGAGTTATAACATATAAAACAAAAAAAATATGCAGTAATAACAATATACAAAAATAGCTATTAATTAATTGCACTTTCATGAATGAATAAATATGTTATGTTTATGTTCATAAACATTTTGTCTCAAATATGATTGTAATTTTTAGAAAATATAGGGGAAGCAAAATTCAATTCATTAAAATTGTCAGTGATGAAGATGCTTTTAGATGATCGACTGAACAACCAAAAAATTCAGAAAAATGCATCAAATAATTGTTCAAGAACTACAACTTTTTAATGAAACTGGTTGTTTATAAGTCATCCAAAGTCATAAAACACATGAAAAACTGATTAGCATAAGATCCTGTACACACTAGGCGTTTTTCAACGCGCGTTTTAAAGAACCAAGAGTTCTATGTAGCCATACACATTCAAACGCGCGCTTTTGGCCAAGCGCGCGTTTATAGATTTTTGTTAAAACGCGCGTTTTGCGGGCGTTAGCCGAGCGCTTTGAGATATATGTGCTGCCATGTTACCGTACATGCGATCGCGCGTTTTTCCGGCGCTTTACGGGCGCTTCTAGATTTACGCCGCCATTTTGCTGTATATTTGATCGTGCGCTTTTGGGTAATATCTACTTTTATAATATGGAGTAAGTCGTCAAATGATTTTATAGACATTCTAAAATAATTAAAAAACTTGAATTTATTTTGTCTTAGTTTTGGATACAACGTCGCAAACATTTCATGCGTCAATCTATCTCGTAATATTGGGTGCACCCAAAATTCTCTTTGCCTCTGCCGTCGTCTTTTATAGCGACGATAGAGGAGCCACACACAAGCAATCACTTCCACATCCATTTCCAAACCGAGCCAGTGCGCACGCTCCGCTAAACGCTCGTCGAACGCCGAGCTAACGCGCGTTGAAAAACGCCTAGTGTGTACAAGCTCTAACTGTAATACCTTATATATTTTTACAAGTTTAAAATTACAGTGTTAACAATGTCTTTTTCAATGTGTGAGGTCAGCCGATTGGGGTGAGGTATTTTCGACAGCCCAGCGGTGAATTCTGTCTTGTGGGCGCAGAATGACTCTCCGAGACAGGTTTACCATAAAACCGTTTAATAAAATACATATATGGCTCTTACAATAATTCAATATGTCAGGCAAAAGCCTATCCAACGATGGGTTACTATAACAGTTCCAATAAAAATGGAAAAGTTCGAGTGTTCAATCGATCCTTGGGTACTTTCGGCACGCTGGACGCAGAGAACGATGGTCCCCGAGCACGTACCAGCACTTGTAGACATGTCCTCGGTGGACGAGTCGAACCTCGACGATTATGAGAGTGATCTCGGCGATTCTGGACGTGAGGGGTTGGCGAAACCAGCTCCTAGGGCGTCGAAAAAGCCTACGTTGTATGTCTGTCGTAAGCACTAAATCCCAGCAGGGGAGCACTACGTACCAAGACCTGCTATAGTTCCCGAAAACGCGGTTTTATCGATTTTTCCACCGCTGTCACTTCTCCATTGGACTTTCCTCGACACATGGTGACAATTCGAAACCCAACGAAGGGCGCGGGGGATGTCAACGTCGCGTCGGAACACGACTCCTCTCCAACCTTGTTTTCCTCGACTTTATTTATTGTTTAAAATCCTTTAACAAGACAAAAGGTTCATTGTTTAATTCCGATCTTTAAGTTCGCTCTTTCGCGCTACGAAACTTGACTCATTCAAAAAGTCGTTAATTGCTTCCCTTCGGACCCCGTTTGGCTCCTCACAAATGTAAAATCATAGATTCAATAACTCACATATATGTTCATTATGAAACAAATAACTTCACTTTTTGGTTTGTTAAAATACGTTTTGCACGTCAGTCCATTCAGACCTGCTTTATTTCAGAGAAAAAAGGATAAATCAAAAGAAAAGTGTAAAGGACTGTTTAATTCCTTTGCTATTGGTTTCAATATTTATAAAAATATCGTCATCAGGCAACTCAAATAAAATGCTTTTTCAGAGCAAAACTTTTAAAGTACAAAATTAAAACAATGTTAATTGAATAGAATACCAAATTTTAACAGAAAATTTTTTGAAAACATTTTTAATTTTAGTTGGTGGAAGCTACACACCAAAATATCGTATTACACTTCCATGATTCTATCCAGGGCTGTTAGCTGCCTGCACGCTAGATATTTGGCCGCCCTCGCCCTATTATGTGAATCGTGAGTAGATTTATAACTTAATCCAACCGATAGGAATTTACTTGTGTTTTACGACAGTCCTGTATAGTTGACAGGAGTTTTAAAAAATTCATTAAAATATTTGATATTTTTATTCCGCTCTCCGATTTTATATTACTCTCAGATTTCAATGTTAAACCAGTAATATTGCGATATCGTATATCAATCTTTAAGGGGATGTAGAAGAAAACGTGTACAATTCTTGTATAATGTTAAAAA
Organism: Centruroides sculpturatus; assembly: GCF_000671375.1. Classification (NCBI taxonomy): domain Eukaryota; kingdom Metazoa; phylum Arthropoda; class Arachnida; order Scorpiones; family Buthidae; genus Centruroides; species Centruroides sculpturatus. The sequence continues at coordinate 62,990 of NW_019385951.1, read as the reverse complement.
ATTAACTGTTACTTTGGCAGCGTCATATACAACTAAATTTAATGAATGAGAGATGCACCGGGTACACAAAAAGCTCTAGAATTTATTTTCCTTAAATTTACGATTTATGTATCCGTTTCGTCATAAAAATTTGTCTTTCCACTTTTTTTCCCGAGACTACAAATATTTGAGTACAAGGTAACCGGTTTCGACTTACTTCTACTTAAGAAGTGGTTAAATAATTAAGCAATTAGGGAATTAGGGACATAAACGAAATCCTGATGAAAGAGCCGAAATATTACTTAAACAGAAGCTTAACCGAACCAATCTACCGAATACAGTGGGGACTGATTTCTTCGAAATATTAGATGTAATAAAGACAGACATTTTTCCAGTTCGACGAGAGTGACCGAAAAGTTGTAAATTTAGGACATTTCCGTGGACAACACCTGGTCCGAAAACGAATTAGTTATTCAATAAACGACGGACAATCTATTAACTTTAACATATTTAGACTTTTACAGCTATAGTGAGAAACGTTTAAAACTTACAAGAACTCTGTCGCGTCTTTTGACATTTGACATTGACCGGTATGGGCACCCTGGGGATTTGGCAGCCCGAGTGCATGTACAAACCGCACACCTAGCAGGACAGTCTCTGATTCCACTCGTGGGGATCTATTTGACTAAGTGGTTAAGATTTAAAGAGTAAAGAATATTTTATGTTTCTTTTATGTACGTTTCATTACAAAGCCGTATTTAATTATAATTTTCTTTATTCATACAATTGAAGGTTTTGTACCGGGTATGTATATCCACCACACATTTTATTTCAGCAAGTAAGTTTTTATAATTTCATTTTTAATTTTAAACCTTATATCGTGGCTAGCGATTCGGAATGTAATTGCGTTATTGAAAATTTATTTTAAAAAAGTTTTGGCTCATATAATGAAAAAGAAAACATTATCAAAAGAGTAAGGCCAATGCCCAAGTTAAATGTAAACGATTCAATAAAAAAATTTGTTCGACATTTTCGCGATAAAATGTCTCTGTAAATGCATAAAAATGCAAAAATTGTTTTGTCGGCTTGCCTACTACTATTTTCAAATGAAATTAGTGTGTGGAATAAGAATGGCTTTGACGATTTATCTGGCAAAAGACACGAAAAATCGTCGATTCTTTCCTATTTGAAGCATTTGGAAATCGAAGCGGAATATAATTTAACATTAGTAAATAATATAAAATAAAATATTGAAAATTATAATGAGATAGTTTTATAGATATATTATATCTAAATAAATAGATGTTATATGTTTTTATGAAAGCGAGAATTGGCATTTAGAGGGCAAAGGAAACCTATTGAAACTAATAACAGAAATAATTATATTGAACTTGTTTATTTATTAAGTACGTCAGATAAATAATCTATTAAAAATACATTTAAAGAAAGAATTAACTGCCCCCGGAAGTCGGCTTATTATAAAAACAGCTTCCCTATTATCAAATGCCACGGCACGCCCCTGGTCCAAAGTCATCTGGCGGACGATCCCAGATCTGTCAATTACGTTTGGAATGCGACAATTATATCGTCTCGCACCCCTTGAATATTTACCTAATAAGTCACAGATATATTGACTTTAGCTCGACAGCCGGTTCCCGTCTGGGGGGAGTGTGTTGTACCGGCCTCACATATTTCAATTTAGAAATTTCCCCTAAACGATGTTAAATAGATGACTGGCATTTCTTTATATTGAAAGGAAAAGTATGATGTACAGGGGATAGCCACTATACATTTGAGGTGAATGACTGTGATTTAAAGTAAGTAAATTAAAAATACGATTAGAAATTGTAGCCTGGCATTGTTACGGTATCACAATAATGTGACCGAAGGGAGGGTCGGCATCAGATCCGCGATGCCTACATCAGGACTGACACCACTGTGTTGTTTAGTGTAGACACAAACCTTGAAAACTGCTAATTTCCTTTTTTTTTGTGCGAGCAGTTAAGTTTGTAAGTGGTCGATTCGGGAGGTTGAACGTCTGAGAGATAATGTGCGGAAAGAAGTGCACACTACAACTTAATTATAAAGAAATAATTCCCGTTTATTTATGTAAACTATTTACACATATACATGCACGATTAAACTACACTTACAAGAAGAGAAAGTGGGTCGGGAAACTCTCGGACCCCGACAACTCTCTCATCCTCGATTTTACTTTGTTATTTTTTGCGGGCACTCTTCCCCTTGATTTCGATACCCTCTTTAAGTCAAGTTACTATTTTAGACCAATGGTAAATATTTGTAGGCAGGCCAACCTGGGAAAAAAAAGTGATTCCGGGATGAAAGATGCAATGTTCCTCTAGTAATTAAGTCGAATTGTTTATTTGCTGGGATATGAACAATTTAACTTTTGAAAGATGAAATTTTTTCCCATCAAAAATTTTAATTCCGGGCTCTCAGAATAAATAAATGCTTAAGCTATCAGTTTATTTTTTCAGGAACCTGAAAACAAATTTAATTAAGTCAAAAACACTGGAAAGATTTTAGTAATGTTTGTCCTTGATATTTTGGGATTCATCTTTCAATGCTCATTTGTTTCATTATTATTTTGGCAAAACTCACAACAGTCTTTATACATGATTCTTATGCACTGGTACCTGGAAAGTCAGAGATATATGTTAGTGTTAAAAAAATACATGGTAAGTCAAGAACTTTAGAAACTGTCATTTTCAACTGCTTTTTTTATTTTCTTTCCTGATGTTATAGATGAATCGATATATAGGTAAATTACAAACTTATTTATATAAAGGCTAAAATCTTTATATCTAAATGTATTTTTTTTAAATATGAACAAATGTATTAAATGAGTTTAATATGTAAATTTTATTACATATACATCTTGTTTCCTATTCTATTGGCAAGCATCAAATCCGACAATGAGTGCTGCTTTTCAGTCGAGATGGCTGCCGAAACAAGTAAGGAACCGACCAAGTGTTTGTTCAGTGCCTGAGCCAATTCAGTTTCCATCGGTGACGACTACTGCAAGGACCAAATGGAGAACAAATCATTGAATTTATGTCAAATTCTAGACTATATCAGCGACAAGAAACGTTGTCTTGTAGAAGATGAAGCCATTATGAATGCTGGACACATTGTATTTTGTGGATTAAACTCTAAAAACTTTAGTGTTTTTAGAGTTTAATCCACAAAATACAAGTTCATGTTGTTGCTTTAGTGTTGCCATCTCGGATATTGTCATTTTAATACATCTCAATTACAGGGATAATGCACGTGCAAAGCGGGGCTGTCTGGTTTTTGTAAAGATGTGATAGCATGTTTATTACACGTTAACGGGTGAGAAATGTTTAATTATTTTAAACAGTATACACCATGTTCCAATATTTTAAAAACACAGTTTTATTTATCATAATAGTATTATTTATATTGAAACATGGTGTATACTGCTTAAAATATTTAAACACTTCTCACCTGTTAACATGTAATAAACAAGCTGTTAATTAAAACTTTATTAATTTCCAAATAACATTACATCAGGAACTTACATGTTCTATAAACATTATAAAAGAATAAATATTTATGTGAATGCCCCGAAGAGGATATGTACAGTACAAACTATACACTATACCATTGTAGCAACAATAAACAGTATAGATACTTCCAAGGTAAGTATTTACATCATATAAATATTTAAAAAAATGTATGAAATTATGCTAACAAAAACTTGAAGTGCATTTAGCCACATACAGAAATACCTAAAATTCAATTAGTAAACGTATTGAAACTTTTAAAGCGTTACAGAGTATCAATATTACATATAATATTATCATTAGTTCTATTTCTTACCCTAGAATTTTGATTTACATTTAATCTCTTAACAGAAGTAATTCATATTTATTACACACATCATATACTTGTGTGATATTTTGTTTAAATTAGTATAATTCTTTAACAAGTCTTAATATTTTGATGTCAAAGAAAACATTCTGTTAAACAGTTAAAACAAAATTTATAACACAGACTAAATGGGAATATATATACATCAAGAGTCTCATTTGTCACTAAATATCACCTCATCACTTACGATCTTAAAAGTAGTTTCTGTGCCCTTATACAATCTTTTGAATTCGTTTTGTGTCCTTTTTTCTATGTCACACTTGATTTTATATCTTACTTCTTGTTTTATTTTAGTTACAGTAATGGAGGCATTATAATTTCTTCTGTGAAAAGTTGACATACACCTGTTTTTCCATATACAGTACTCCTCTTGACAAGAGCAATAAACCAATTTTATAAATAATTATTTTGATTAGCTACACACAAGCTAATGTGATATTTTATTTTGTTCCACTTTATATAAATTTTCCAAACCGTAATGACCAAGCACTAGATAGATTTTGCTACTTTATATTCATAAAATAAGTGTATAATTGCTTCACGCTTACCACAATGGAAACAGTTAGCATTTCCCCACCCTGCTGAGTAAACAGGTTATCTTTAGTGATAACTATATTTTGTAAAATGCGCCAAGAGGTCTCAGCCTATTCAGCTGATAAACTATGAATGTTTCTCCAAATCTGACCACAATTCAGGTTAGTATTGCACATGATGTCAGTAATACTTTGATTATGAATCAATTTGTATATATCAGATTGCCTGATTTTATTATTGTTGTCAATGAGGTTGTTATGATCTTTTATAAAATTACCTAAGATTTCTTTCCATCTCCTGTACTTTTTATTATTATTAATTAGAAAAGGATAGCTTTGTATCGTCTTGGTTATAAATTTTGCTTTTGGTCCAATAATATATTGGAAAACCTGGAATATGGGATGGTTATTATATTTCATTGAGTTTATGATAACACTTAGTTGGAACGAAATCTCAAATTCTTTTAAGTCCCAAACCCTCCATCCTCCCATATTAATTCATTTTTCATAAATTTTCTGTTTAGTGGTTCAAAAGAACTATTCTATATATATTTGAAAATAATTTTTTCCAGTTTTCTTTTGTCATCCTTTGTCAGATTGGTTATGTATAGTGTATAAATAATTTTGGGGATAATAGCATTATTCGAAATCATAACCCTTTCAGTAAGGTACATCCAGTATTTTCTCCATTCTTTAATGGCATTAGTTAATTTAATTCTCATTTCTTCTTGATTTTCTTTATTTGCCTTATGACCATACCATACACCAAGCACTTTCATACAGTTTACACTCTTAATGTCAAGTTGTTGTTGTTGTTGCATATTCCAGTAGATATTCGTTATTTTCGACTTTTTCATATTTATCTTCATTCCTGTGAGACGGGTGAAATTACTGATTTTATTTAAAACTTTTTCAAGACTAAATTTATTTACAATTAAAAAATTAATATTGTCAGCATGTGCTATGTATTTTACTTTATCTTCATTTCCTGGAATATAGATGGCATCAATAAAATTGTCCTTCGTTACATTATTAAGTAGAACCTCAATATATATTGTAAACAAAACCATGGAGCTGGGGCATCCTTGCTCACACCAATTTTAAATAAAATATTTTTTGAATCCTTCCCATTTATTTCAATAAAGGTATATGTTGCTTGATATAACTTCTTAAACTTTTTGATTTTACTATTAAAACCATAATTATCCAAGAATAACCATAAAAGCTTTCTATTAACAGTGTCGAAAGCTTTGCATACATCTATGGAAAGGATGGATAAAGGACTTTTCCTCTTTTTATGTAGGTCCTGAATAACAATGAGTTAAGTGATGTTGTTCTGAATACTTCTGCCTTTAATCCCAGCACTTTGAGTGCTGTATATATGATTTTTGAAAATATTTTCTAATCTCTTGGCTATGATTAAACTATAAATTTTGTAATGTAGATTTACAAGAGTGGTAGGTCTAAAATCTCGTATTTCTTAAATTGAGTTATCATTTTTGTTGATCATTAACATCTTCCCATGACCAAAGGAGTTATTGAAGTCTGTATAATTGTAGAGCAAATAAAGGACATCTGTAATATTGAGTTCAAAGAATTTATAAATTTCAGCACTCAATAGATCCCTACCAGGTGCTTTTCTAGGATGGTGTTCTCTAATTGCTTCTTTTATATCATGTTTTGTGATTTCCTTGTTAAGTATACTGTATTTACATTTTTATTTTTGATATGTTTTAAGTTCTTGGTTACTTCATTATATAAAGAGTATTTTAGCTTGGATCACAAAATAATTTAGTGTAATATTTGTAAAATCTATTAATAATTTCATCATTATTTCATCTATTTCAATTTCTTCCTTCATTTTAATTCTGTTCTGAAAAATAGTCTAATCAGTTATTCTCTTAATACATTATTTACTCATTTTGTAAATTACATAATTATCTTTATTTCTCCTTTCTAATTCTTTACTTATTTCTGCTTCTATTATATCTATTTCCTCATACTTTTTCTCTATAATATTCTCAGTGAGTTTTCTTTGTAATATTTTAAGTTTGTTGAAATTTTCTTTCTTTATTTTATTCCATATATCTTGTATGATTTTATAACACTCATATTTTATTTTTTCCCTGTTAATATTCTTTTTTCATTTTATTAGGATTTGTCTAATTTCATCTGTAAAGTTTCTATCCTATAGAATTTTTTTCGTTAACTTTATTGTACTTCAGTTTCAAGTTCAAGTTCATCCATCTTGTGGTTTGAAATGCTACTTTGATTATTCCTTACATATTTGTAATTTTCTCTATTTTTAGAGATATAGAAGCAATACAAACGTTCCGTAACCCCTTGACCTTCCCATGTGAATCTCGGGTGATGGGGAAATTTACTTTGATATGCATCAATTAACATGTTATTCTCAATCATCTGTTTTAATTTATCACGCAATCCATCTGTATGAAGAAGACCGTTCTTATCGATACATTCCAGTATATTATTAAAGTCGCCCTTCATTATAATATACTGTATCTATTACTAGTAAGATAACCATCTAACTCAGCATAAAATTCTTTCCTTTCAGAAACTTGTGGGAAGCATATATATTTATGAGCTTTATGGGCTGTTGTCTAAATACAATATCTACAGTTATTATTGTTCCCTTGCTATCAGTTTTGAAATTTTATACCTTTATATAGTTTTTAATAAAAAGAATAACTCCTGTATTTCTTCTAATAGCAAAGGATGCATAAATAATAAAGTTTATGAAACTTTTTCTAAGTTGTTTAATATCATTGAAATCAAAAATGTTGGTGTCTTGAATAGCAATAATGTATAACTTGTTTGTAAGTGCTAAGTTTAAAATCTCTAACTGTTTAGATAATAATGATTTTAGGAATATTAGTAAAGAACTAATATTTAAGTAATTTGTTTTACTATTGCTATACAATATTAGGGGTTTATTTTCTGTTTATTCTTTTTCCTTCCTTTATTTTCTTTTGTGAGTTTTATTTTCTTGTTTATGCTAAATCTGATTTTCAATTTATCTATTTCTTCTTGTTTCTCTTGTCCTGATAACTTGTTATCTAACTCTATTGTTATCAGATAGTCTTCATATGTCAATAATTCTCTATACTCTTCTCCTTCAAATTCCTCTTCATTGTCAGATATGTTGTTGTTTGATTTGATTTTCTTTCTTTTGTCCCTTCTCTTTCTTCTACATCTGTAGTTGTATTTTTTAATTTGTGTTCCTCAAATGTATTAACTTGTTTCTCATTGTCTTTTTTTTCTAAACTTTTTTCCTCTTTTTTTCTAAATATTTTTTCCAGGGTCCTTTCTCATATAATTCTTTAAGAGTTAATGCCGGGCATGAAATGTTTTTTTCATGTTCTTGCCTGCAGTTATAACTGCAGGCAAGAACATGAAAAAATGCAGTACAATTTCTGATTTCATGAACATGCAGTACAATTTCTGATTAAATGAAGCACGCTATTACATCTATAGCATTGCTTTATAAGACATTCCTTTACTTCATGATCTAATGCTCCACAATGGTTACATTGTTTTTTCATTCCCTAGTAATAGATTTGAACAGTTCTCCCTAATGTATTGAGAAATTTTGGTAAGGTTTTCCTAGTTATGAGTACAACCCGATAAGTTCCTGTTTTTATATTGGTGCCTGGGTGAGTATTTACTAAAATGTTAACAATCTTTCCATATTTATTAACAATTTTTTCTTTTAGTTTACTATTGGCCTCTTCAGGTACCAGTTTGAATGTGATTATGATTAATTCTTGTTCTAAACCTTCTGTCAGACACAGCTCGTTTCCTACCTTAATAGTATATCCCATTAATTTTTCTTTATTAGTAACTGAGTCCATCCCAATTACCACAACTCTGTTAGGATGAAAACAAATCTGTTTAATTTTTCCTATTCCTATGATCTTTTCTATTGCATTAACAATGTTTCTCAGTTCTGGTTTGTGTTTTATAGTCATTCTTACTGACCTTATCTATGAGTATCTTTGTACAGTACCTCTTCCTCTTCTTTGTTTGATGTGTCTTCATCTTTATCTCTTCCTTCTTCCAGTTTATCATCTATAGTGACTTCCGCTCCTACCATTGATGCCACATCCCGTTGACAAGATAAAGATGAACCTTCCAATTCCATAGAGTTGACAGTTGATACCCATGTGACAGACATACTGGGATTTAATAATATATTTGACATTTATTAAAGTTTGAAAATAACAAAACCTGCTATTCATCGTAAAGTAACAATCAGTGTTTATATCTAATTTGAACCCGACATTTCTTGTAACTTTTTAACATTGCACAAAGTGAAAGTGACATCTGTTTGGATTTGTTAGTATACATAGCACTGTGCAACACCTTTATAGGTTAGTATTTCACAAATTGTATATTGTTCTGAATCCCAACAATAGTTATCTTTTTGTCAGAGTTTATTACTAACATAGCACTTCGCGACATCTGAATGAGTTAGTATTACATACATTATTATTTGACATGGCAAATTAAAGAATTTGAGGTATATCACCATTCATCATTGAACAGTATTTTATCATTTTATTCTTTCCATATTACAATTCTTGTACCTTTGTATAGTTCATTTAGTTTGTAGGGTAATAGTTTTTGACATCAATTTTTAACTTTAGTCTTGCTTATTCTTTAATTTTACTTACAATTAGTGTTGCATTCCATAGCTTTCTTTCAAATGTAAGTACGCACTGTTGTTTCCATAATAATCTTTTACCTAGTCCTATCATCCAGTTCAACATATAATGGTTTTGATTTCTTGTTGTAAAGTTTATATCATATTTAACATTGTTCCAATTGATGACAGTTTTCCTTATTCTATTTACCCACATCCATACCTGTTTTGTAATGTTACACTCATAGATGAGATGTTCTATTGTTTCTTCTAAACCACATCTTGGGCATCTAGCATCATGACTTTTTATGTAAATACGAAGGTAGAATTTTGTCATCACTATGTTTCAGAAAATTCTCCAAGTAGTTTCATTCCATTTAGCTGGAAGTTTTTCTACATTTTGTCCATATTATGTTCCAATTAAGAAAACTATTTTGCATGCTTATATACTTATGTGTTGTTTGTGGATTTTCTTATAAATATCACTAGGATGTGTTTTTCTAAGTAGCATATCTGATTATCGTTATTGGTTATATCAGCAATATTTTTTCTCCATTCTTTGCATTTTTTCGTATTATCAATCAAAAATGGTTTATTTTCTTGTGCTTGTGTTATTCTTTTCATAATGAAGCTCAGAATATATTGTAAAATATTACTCAACGGATGGTCTTGTCTTCTTAGTGAATTTATCACGTTTGCCATTTGCAGGAAATTTTCTAATTTCTTTAGTTCCCATATTTTCCAACCACCCTCTAAAGTATTGTTCTTCATTAATTTCCTACTCAAGGGTTCAAAAGTGTTCTGCCATATAAACTGATAATCATTTTTTTCTAAAACTTTCATTTCATCAATTGTTAGTCTAGTAATGTATAATGTCTCCATAATCCTTGCAATTAAGATTTTATTAGCTATTATGGTACATTCTGGCAAATAGAACCAATTAGTGCTCCATTCTTTGATGCCCTCTTCTATTTTATGAATCATATTCTCAAGGTTCTTTTGTTTACTGTTTTTGCCATACCATGTACCAAATAACTTGATATCCTCAACAATCTCAAAGTCCATTATATCACACTTTATGTGTCCATTAACGTTTATTAGTTTACTCTTCTTCTCATTTATTTTCATTCCCGTTAGTTTACAAAACATTTGTATGTGTTTAATGATTCTGTTTAATGCAGGCCTATAAAGTATAAAGAAATTTACATCGTCTGCGTGCGCAATGTATTTAAATTAAATTAATTAACAGTTTTATTCATCCCTGGTATGTGAATAGGTGTAACAATGTCATCAAGTGTTATCATTCTCAACATAACTTCTATATATATCGTAAATAAAATCATTGAATAAGGGCATCCTTGGCGTACCCCTGCCTTGCATTCTGTTATTAGATTCCTTATTGTTAACTATGATTTTCATATTTGGTGCCTTATATAATATTTTAATTTTATTAATTTCTTCCTCATTAAGACTGAAACATTCTAATATATTACATAAAACTTCCCTCTTTTTCAGCTCCGTAGCTTGTAGAAAGCATAGAATTATCCATTACTTAATGCAAACTCTGTTGCTATGGCAATTCAACAAAGGTAGCCTTGATTTTCCCGCTTGCGGGAAAAGTTGGTTCGGTTGTCTTGGCAACTAAGCTGTTGCTATGACGACATCGGTTGAAAACATTGAATCTTTCTCAGTGAGAAATATTCTTAAATATTATGATTATAATATTTTAAAAACTGCTTACTAAAAAATCCTTCAGATTTTCAGGATAAATTACTTAAAAGGTTTTTTTCTATCAATTGTGTTAATAGTTTTTGGTTATCCACAAATCGGGGCCCAATGCAGCTTGCCAAAGAATGCCCGAAAAAATTTTAGAAAGTACTTCACCTCACCAAGTTTTGGTCGTACGTCTGCGTAAATTTGATGCAACACTCTTCCCTAGTTCCAAAGTATGGGGTCACCTTCTTTTACTGTAAGATCAGTCACCGAATTCCAGATGGCCAGTCCCCAAAAGTCAGCATATTTGGAGGACCGTAACTTTACAAGTTTCAATTCCCATACAAGTCACTGCTATCAATAGACTACCCTATTCAGGACAAATCCAATGGTGTATGACACTTGATCACAAACACACAAAATCTGCCGTAATCCTTGTTCGAAAACAGAGCACTCACTGACACGTCTGCTCTTAACAAGATAAACATGCTATCACATGTTTACAAAAAACTTTTTGTAAACATGTGATACCAGACAGTCCTGCTTTGCATGTGCATTATCCCTGTAATTGAGATGTATTAAAATGACAATATCCGATATTGCAACACTAAAGCAACAACATGAATTTCAGTGTTGTTAGAGTTTAATCCACAAAATACGATGTGCCCAGCATTCATAATGGCTTCATCTTCTAGAAGACAACGTTTCCTGTCGCTGATATAATCTAAAATTTGACATAAATTCAATGATTTGTTCTCCATTTGGTCCTCACAGTAGTCGTCACCGTTCATTACCTGTTAAATTAAAGTATATTTTTTTTTCATAACTCTCTTACATGGAACACATATTCAATTTTTATCAACACGTATTCTTGTTCAATTTTACATACTAAGTTGCCTGAAATAGACTATTATATAATATTTATATAATTATTCATACAGATTTATGTATAACATCTTTTTCACTTATAATGTTTGGAAAACAGTATTCAGAGAAATTTAAGGCATATATTTAGCATATATACAGGTGTAACAATTTTAGAAAATTAAATTACATTTATAGATTTAAAACATTTGTAAATTTGACAAATAATACTTAAAATTACTAATTTATGTAATATACAAGTATACAGTTTCAACAGCAATTGATCAGGTTACAAAATTTTTGATCAAATAAACAAGATCTATACGAAAAAATAGCAATATTATAAGGTGATTGATATACAAAATAAGCAGATATACAGATAAGACATTTTAAAGATTACAATCTTACCACAATGATTTGTTTATATTTACAGGTAATCAATAAGAACACAGTGAATAATTGTGAATTTAATTGTGTCAGATATATGTTTGAATCTTTGAAGAAACCAAATATCTTAATTAATAGAGCTACTCAGATGATGACAAAATATTTAAAGATTAATTGTAATTAAAATTCCTTTGATTACTGATTATTATTGATTACTGATTCAGTAATCAAAGGAATTTTAATTACAATTAATCTTTAAATATTTTGTCATCATCTGAGTAGCTCTATTAATATATATATATATAAATATGATAATTAAAATTATATCAAATAAAGTTTGATTATATATGTTTTTTTTAAAAATATATCAAACTTATTTACATTCAAATGGTGATGGACAATTTATTGTTTTAAAGATTTACAAGTATTGTGTTTTTATAATAAAACATATGTAAAGTAAGATAGGAATATTTCAGTTTAGCAAATTGCTTCCATTCATCATTTAATTTGATAAGATTATTCTCTTCTTTCCATACAATACCTTTTGTGCCCTGATATTTTTGTTGAATTCACTTATTGGCATGTTGTTTTTGTCACTTTTAATTTTTAAGTTTATTTCATCTTTAACATTCCTTACAATTAAGCTTGCATTCCATTTTTTCTTCTGAAAAGTTAATATACATCGAGATTTCCATATAAAACTTTTCGTGAGCCCAATTACCCAATTGAACATGTATTTGTTTTGATTACTAATGGCGTAATTCAAGTGGAATTTTATATTTATCCAGTTGATGTTTGTCCTCCAGATTTTATTGATTCAGAACCATACCTGACTAGCAATATAACATTCAAAGAAAATGTGAATGGTGTATTCTGTTCTTCCACAGCGATACCAACGTGAATTAATTGTTCTATTGTGTATAAGAAATGAACCTCTTCATACACACCGGAGGAAATACAATTCACCACATCCAAAAAACCTTTGTAACTCAAGTGATATGTGTTTACACACCAGCAAACGTTTTCAACCCCATCTGGGTCTTCATCAGGCTACGGTTATACGGAATTCGAACGTATGCAGAATGGTACCAAATTTATTCATAAATTTGGTTTTTTCTGAAGTTTGAATCGCATTCATTTAGTTTTGTTGTTCCATTCTACATATGTTCGAATTCCATATAACCGTAGCCTGATGAAGACCCAGATGGGGTTTAAAACATTCGCTGGTGTGCAAACACATATCACTCAAGTTACATAGGTTTTTTGGATGTGGTGAGTTCTATTGTGTAAGTATAGAAAATATTTAGACATAACTATATTGTTAATAATTCTCCAAGATACCTCCCTCCATTCAGCAGGAAGAGAATTAATATTACACCAGATATTGTTCCAGTTAAATGGCTATTGTGTCATATTTGGATTTATGAATTGATTACAAATTTTACTGTAAATAAAGGTAGGCCTGACTTTTTTATCGTTGGTAATGATCTGATCATTTATATCCAGAATGTTTTTTAAATAGCTTCTCCATTTCCTATAACGTTTGTTATTATCAACTAAAAAAGGCTGACTTCTCTCTGTCTGATTGAATTTCCAGGAAATAGAGCCTAGGATATATTCTATGAAGTTTGTGAGTGAGTGATTTTTGAATTTTAAACAATTAACCATATTTGATAGCTGCAGCGAGTCTTCGAGAGCTTTTATGTCCCAAATTTTCCATCTGCCGTTTTAAGTATCGTTTTTCATTATATTTCGATTTAGTGTCTCAAACGAGCTTTGCCAAATATAGTTAAATATGATTTGTTCTAACTGGTTAGCATCTTGTTGCTTTAATTCTGTTACATATAGAGTATACATACATCTTGAATAGATAATTTTGTTTGCAATTGTAACACATTCAGCTAGATATAATTAATTTGTGCTCCATGCATCAATGGTATTTTTTTTTTCCTATATAAGTTTGGTATTCTTTTTGTAACCATCTAGGCCATACCGCACCCCCAATATTTTAATTGTATCCACATGTTCAATTTGTATTGTGTTGCAATTTATATTGCCATAAACCTTTAGTACTTTACATTTGTTTTCATTTTTGGTCATACCTGTTAATTTACTAAATAGATTAATTTTCTCTAACGTTTTATTCACAGGTGGATTGTTTAAAAGGAAAAAGCTAATATCATCAGCGTGAGTAATAAATTTTATTCTCTCTTTTATTCCCGGGAAATGTATTGGAGTTATTATATTTTCGTTCTGAACATTTCTTAATAAGAGTTCTATGTAAATGGTAAAGAGGATCATTGCTGATGGACAGCCTTGTCGAACTCCTGCACGACATGGTACATCTCTTGAACATTTTCCATTTATATTTATTAGGGTGTATGGCATGTGATAAAGTAATTTGATTCTGTTTATTTCATTTTTATTCAGTCCAAAAGAGTCAAGAATCTTTCAAAGGACATTCCTGTTAACAGTATCAAATGCTTTTTGTATATCAATGGATAAGATAGATAATGGTTGTTTATTTTCAGTATAAGTATCACATATAAACTTTAAGAACATTATATTATTTTGAATTGATCTATTTTTTATTCCTACACTTTGGGTAGAAGTAATTTCATTTCTAAATAACTCTTCAAGTCTATTTGTAATAATGTAGCAATAGATTTT
>NW_019385951.1:0-47661 GCF_000671375.1 Centruroides sculpturatus | reverse complement strand
TTTACGCAGGTATGGGGCTACTTTTTTTAGTTTGACGTAAAAAAATATCATTTGGCGCTTTGGCTACTTTTGGGGCTACATATCATTTATAAATATATTAGTTGAATAAAAATGCACTTTAAAATGGTGTTTCGTCGCTTTTTATTAATCAGAGACTCAAATAAACCAAATATTTGCGTTTTATCAAATAAATGAATTTATCTAGTTAATCCTTAAATATACTTGTATATTGGGCCACAAGTATATATAATATATACTTGTGGCCCAATATACAAGTATATTTAATTTTTTAATTATATTTTGTTTCTCTGGGCCGCATTGGAAGAAGTCAAGGAGTGGCCCAAAACTCCTTGACTTCTTCCAATGCGGCCCAAAGAAACAAAAAGGTTGGACACCCCTGGTCTAGATTTAATAAAGTAATGGGTCTGTAATCACTAATTGAGTAGTTCTCTCCTTTAATTTTACTTATTATGAATATTTGTCCCCAACAAAAGTTAGTACTGAAGGAATCTAAATTGTACAATTTTTATAGAATTAAACATAAACGTTCACTGAAGTATCTGTAAAATTCAGTAGGCAGGTTGTCAGTACCTGGAGCTTTGTGTATATATAATGCTTGAATTGCTTCTTTAATGTCATTAACTTTTATTTGACTGCTTATGAGGTTATCATTTTTTTTCTTTTATAACAGAGATGTATTGAGACCTTTCTGTCCATGTCATTTCATCAGTATCCTTTTCTTTAAATAATTGAGAGTAAAATTTAACAAATTCTTTTGAAATTTCTTCTTGTTTCATGATATCTATTATTTAAAATTAGCTTCTCAACAAGTACTTTCTCTTTTGCTTTATTGTTCTTTTTGTAAATTGTTCTTCCATTTTCGCAGTTTATTTTTAATCTATTCATTCGATAGTTAGTCTATCTTTCTTTGTTCTTTTGATTCTATTTCCTTACTTATTTCTTTTTGTATTTTTTCGATTTCTTTTCTTTCGTTTTTAATAGTACTTTCACTGAGTTTTCTTTGCAGGATCTGTAAATTATTAAAATTTCTGCACTACATTCTCATCCATGCTTTTTCTAATTCTCTATATATTTCTTTTTTAATTTCTTCCCATCTTTCCCAAGTTATACTTTCATTTTGAATTTGTAATATTGTGTCAACAATTTGACAAAAATTTCATCATCTCAGATTTGTTTTGTAACTTTGATATCCCTTTTTCTGTGTATACATATACCTATTTTTATATTTAGTTCAACCATGTTATGATCACTAATTTTGGTCCTATTGTGAAACAGGTCATAGCTTGACATATTTGTTATATCTCCTAATTTACCAGATATATAAATACAATCCAATTGTACAAACACACCTCTTGCCGACCAGGTGTAGTCAGCATGAGATGGGTATTTGAATCGATATGCATCAGTTAAGTTAAAATCTTTTATAATCTTATATAAAGAGCTATGTGATGCATCAGGGAGCAACAAAAAGTTTTTATCTATATCCTATAAAATGTTGAAATCACCCATGAGTAGAACATCTCGACTTACAGCAAGAAAGTTAGTCAATTCTTTAAAATTTTCTTTACGTTCAGAGGCATTAGGAGATGCATAGATGTTAATAACTCTTAAAGGATGATTTCCCACTTTTATATCTACAGCAACAATGCAGCCTTTAGCATCTGTTTTAAAATCCTGTAAGGAATTCTTTTTTTTTTTTTTATTAATATGATAACACCTGTATTACGCCTGGATGCAAATGAAGTATAAATATAATTTACAAATACTTTTCTAAGATTTCTGAGATCATCGAAATCCCATGTGTTTGTCTTCAATGGCGAGAATATCTATTTTATTAGTTTGGGTAAAGTTAAACAAGTAAATCTGTTTATAAAATGTTCTAAGACCGTTAATGTTGATGGTTCTAATGTTTAACATTATGTTTTCCATTTATTTCTTTCTAGTAGTTATCATCAAGTCGTATTTCTGCCAAATCTTTATTCTCAGCTAGTAACTTTATTTTCCGTTTCTTCTCTTTCCTATCTTGTTTTCTTTAATAACTTTTATTTTCTTATTTATATCCAATGTGCTTTTAATTTTATCTAGTTCCTCTTGTCTCTCGTTCTCATAAATTTTCATTACACTCTACTGTTTTCATATAATCTTCATATGTTAATTTCCTTCTATCCTCTTTTCTTTCAAATCCCTTTTCATTGTCCAATATTTTTACTTTCATTTTAGTTTTTCTTTCTGTTATTTCCTTTTTGTCTTCTACCTCTCTATTCAACTTTTTTATTTCTTGTACTTCACTTACATTTTCTTGTTCCTCGATTCTTTAAATTCTGCTTCTCTTCTGTTGATTCTTCAGTTTTCTTAATTTTCATTTCTATCCTCTCTTCTATGTCTGCGTTTAAAATTTCATCATTTTTCTTTCTTTCTTCTCTTAGAGCAGTGGTCCCCAACCCCCGGGCCACGGACCGGTACCGGTCCGTGGATCAAACGGTACCGGGCCGCCCAAGGAACATTAAATTACTGGTATTCCATTTTATTTACTATGGTTTGTGCGACTTTTAATGGACGACGGAACAACGGAATAAACTGGACATAAGAAACACACTTCGGGTGTCATTGTCTCCTATTACCCCCAGATGGAACCGTCTTGTTGCAAAGAAACAAGCTCAGGGTTCTCATTGATTTAACGTTCTAGTGAGTTAAAATGTTAAATCACATTATATTCATTTTTTGGTGTAACTATATTTTATTTTGAAAACATGTTTAAAATACAATTAAATTAATTAAAATTATTAAATTAAATCAATCTAAAATATAAACAATCAACGTTCCCCCTCAGTGGGCCGCGGTAAAATATCAAACGTTGACCGGTCCGCGGCGATAAAAAGGTTGGGGACCGCTGTCTTAGAGTATTAGTCTCTTTATTTTTTTCAATACTTTTTTCTCTTCTTTTTTATAAATCTTTTTTCCTGGGTCCTTTTACGTACAATTCTTTAAGAGTTAATGCCTGGTAATAATACATGATATATTTTTTTCATGTTCTTGCTTACAAAGATAGCATGCAGGACAATTTCTTATTAGATGGAGCGTGCTGTTACATCTATAACAGTGTTTTATAGGACAATCTTTTATTTTGTGATCTACAGCTCAACAGTTGCATTGCTTTTTCATCCCCCGATAAAAAATTTGAACAGTTCTCCCTAGTATACTAATAAAGTTTGGCAGAGTTTCCCTAGTTATAAGCACTATTCTTTAAGTACCGTTTTTTTATTTGTACCTCGATGTGTATTTATTAATATATTAACGAACTTGCCAAATTTACTAAAAATTTTTCCTAATATTTTACTGTCTGCTTCTTCTGGAACCCTTTTCAGTGTAATTATTATTAATTCGCGTTCTAACCCTTCGATTAAACATATTTCATCACCTACCTTTATAGAATATCCCATAATTTTTTCCTTATTTGCGACTGAATCCATCCCAATTTCCACTACTCCTTTGGGATGAAAGCAATCTGTTAAATTTTACCTACTCCTACTATTTTTTCAATGGCACTAATAATGTTCGATAGTTCTGGTTTTTGTTTTACATTCATTCTTATAGATCTTATCTCAGATTATCTGCTCATCACTTCCTCTTCTTTGTTCGACTTATCTTCATCCTCTTCTCTTCTTTCTTCTAATTCATCATCCATAGGGTCATCTTCCTCCACCATCGATAATTCCCCCCGTTCAGATGATGTAGATGAATCTTCGAAATCCCTAACCTCAGCAGCTGATTCATCCATTGGTACCCTAGTAAGGGTAACACTAAAGTATAAGGATACATTTGACAACTTCCCGATTCCTTTACTAGTTGAAGGCATACAGATATCCATATTTATTCAAAAAAAACCTTGCAACAGCTAAATCAGTAGGAATAGCCTTGAATTTCCCGCACGCGGCAATTGTTAGTTTTGGTTACCATGGTAACCACGCCATTGCTATGCCGACGACCGCCAAAACTTGAATTGACTTCTCAGTGGAGAAGATCCTGAGCAATTTGAAACGTTATATCTCAACAACTACCTGTCTGAGATTTACAAAATTTATACATAACAGTACTGAAAGTCAGTTCTTTACGATGGTGTTTTCAGATTTTAGACATCTTCAAAATTCAGCCTGATCAAGCCCTTCTAATTCTGCCTACTCTTAGAAAAGATGGCACCAAATCTTCCAAAATCCAGGTTCCTTACCTGTTTCGGTAGCCATCTCGGCTGCCGAAGCAGCGCCCTCTGTCGGATTTGGCACTTGCCAATTGCATTATAAGATGATATTGAAAATCACTCAAAATTAACCCTAATGAATCATGAACACAATATTTTTTAGAATTTTGTTTAATGCTTCAATTATTACAGATGTTAAATATTTCTTTTGACTCTTGTATATAAATTTGAAAAATAACAATAATAATTTCTAAATTAAGGAATTTTAATTAAATGCAACACAAAAGGATAGTACAGTATTGTAATACACCAGGGCAAATTAACTAATTTCCTATTACATAATATTATAATGTCACTGTTCAATATTTAATGTTATCATATTGAAATTTTGAAAATGTTAGTTTTAAAAATTCAATATTTTGAATTTGAGAGAAAATTCTGTAATACTTCTTCCAACATAAACCAAAAACGGTGCTTAATTCAACCTTTACGTCTTTCACTAATGTTTTCAAACCTTTGGTTCTTCTTTAGGTGAAAAAATGGGCAAACCAATTTACATTCGATTGAGCTGATCTTTTTTGAAAGAATTCTGAAGTGGAATTTTGTCGGAAACCTCTGCAATCGGTGTCGTTATATGTGCATGCACCTTTGTGAGCCTAACTTTTATCTCGTCATGTGTCACATACCAGGGTTGGCCATGCTAATGATAATGATGTTTCATCTTTGCTGTTGATACAATTGTTACCCTGAGCTGCTTTGTGTATATAAATCGCTTCCATCAAATGTAAATGGTGTGTCTGATGTGTGGTGTATATTATCTTGGCTTGATTAAATAAAGGTTGTATCTCAGGGTCCGTGGCATACAGTGCTAAGGCAGTTGTAGGCCTCTTGTGGAGGATGTCTGCTTTATGCTCTTTAAGCCTCACTCCTAAAGATCTCTTCGTGGAGCTGACATATATTAAGTCTTCATCACACCTATGATCCCTATTTGGGATGGTGTATACTCCAGCCAGCATGTCTTGTTGCATAGTATCTTTCGCATTACTAAGCAGTCAAAGTAATGTGAATGATATTAAGTTTAATGCAAAAGATTATTAACTTTTAAATTCTGTAATACTCTGAATAATCTATAAGGTGTAATTTAAGAGAACTGTCTTTGCCTGTAAAAGTTTATTCCAAAGAAATATCTTCACATAGTTTTGTCACTTTTCATTATAAATATAATGGCATTTCTTTCAACATGCAGGTCAGTAAACTAATTTTGAAGGACATGATATTGTGTTGAGAATGAAAACAAAAATAAAAAACGCTGTTAAGTGTGTTTCAGATTTATATGGATTTTGTGAAATTAATAGATTGATATCTAATCTAATGTTATGGTATTTAACAGAATAATAAATTTTTTATAAAAGGAGCTCTCTCTCTGAATGTGTAAAGAGAAAAAAGTGGAATTTATCAGTTCCAGATACAATACATTTTTGAAAAACTTTTAATGAAATACTAAAAAAATAATATGTTTAGTACCTGCCATTTAGTGGTTTTATATTATGTAAACAGTGCATTGTGTACATATGAAGGATGTCTAAGTCTAAAATTGCTATTTGTTGTGATGGTTTTTATAAATATATGTTTATATTAAATGCATGTATGTAGGCTTATGAGGGGTATTTGTATCTGAAATGCATTGTACTAAGAAGTTAATTAGACACTATTCTTTGTAAAAGTTTAGTATATTTTGCTCCAGTCAGTCCCCTATGTGATCTGTCTACAGAGTCAGCCTTCTACAGTCAAAGGTTTAGAGGCAAAACACTGTAATCAGAGGTATCCACTTGTTAAACTGGGATGTCTGGCAGACATATTGCAGGGACCATCATGCCCATAGGATAGGACTAAATTAGGACATCAGTAAACCAACAAATTGCAGTGTTGAAATATACAATGATGGCTTAAAAGATAGCAGCTTAGTTGGTGGTGTGTACTGTTTCTTTTCTGACAGAGTTCAAATGTAGTCAGTCAGTCAGACTGAAGGAAAAGGCAACCTTGTTCCAGTCAGAACTGGTGGCTCTGGAACCAACATCCCAGTGGATTCTAAAGCATTCGAGTTCAAAGCCAGTCACAGTTTTTTTCGGACAGCCAGTCATTCCTTCAGGCTTTAATGAACAGGTACCACAGAAACCTATTGGTAATGGAGATTAGAGATAGGGTACCAAGGGCAAGTCGTTGACCTGAGATGGGAATCCAGGACAACAAGCATGCCACCCACCTGGTCAAGGAGACAACCAGGGGCCCATTTGTAACCCAGAAGGTTGAACCCTCAGCCTCTTAAATAAAAGATACTCTACTGCAAGGATCAATGACACACTGGCAAGAGAGCTGGACTCTAAGTACAATAGGTAGGTCAACCCATGCCTTCATGCCTGAAGTTGGCTGTACTCCTGTAAGTTGTGATTGGTTAGGGATCCAAATACTTACTAGACACTGAAAGTTTCCACACTTCAAGTCCAAGTTCGAACAAAGAGATGGTTGCTACTCTTGTAGGTGTTCTCATGGTGACGCAAGGCATTACGGACTTGTTTGTCCTCTGACTGAGGACTTCTGCAGAATAGTCAACAATGTCAACTGGTCTGAGCATCCTGAACAAGTACTTCAAACACTAGCAGCAAGTAAAGGAAACCTAGTAAAACTAAAGGAATTGATAGAAATTGTAATAGGTCTTTTTGACCTATAAGCCCAAGTGTAACACTGGGATGGGTTCTCTTTCTAAAAGAGGGGGCCTGCTGACTGTTTTAGGTAACGTCCAGAGTGTATGGCCAACGTATTGAAGCTTGCAGCTCCATTGTCTTAAATGACAATGCATGAGACAGCCTCTCTTTGGTAGAGGACTGCACAAAACTGTATCTCTAAGTAAGAGGGTCATCCTCAAGAGCGAGGAAAGCAAGGGAGGTTGGTCTACATCAGTTGTACTACCAGAGCCTGAGCATTTACCTCTGTCCAGCCTTATAGTTCAGACACTGTAGTGATTACTTGGTGCCTGCTGCCCATAAATAAAATACAGTCTCTTTATACCACTAGTGCAACTTGGCAAAGCAGAGACTCCAACTTTGGGTTATGATATGAGACACCTATGTGATATAGCCATATTTATTAAGCTAATTAATTTAATCTTAATGCTTCAAGCCCACAACGTATATTATTTAATATTAATAAATTGAGATTATATAAATATAAACATCTTTACTTAACCTGATACATTAAAATAATACTACTACAACTGCCATATGAGATCGGAGTAAGTAATGGCTATAATGATTATAATTTATAATGTTCTCTAATATGATTTTCATAAAATAATGATGTTGGTACAAATGGTTATAAGTCAATAACAGGTTGTACTTCACATTTTCATAAAAACAAAGTTGTTAGCCATATATTGACAAATAGTACTAGGAAGCACCAATTTTAAGTTTTCTTTGATCTTTTCACTGTCAACAATATTGTCTCAGACTACTTTATTGCACATGATTTTCCTGTATTGCTTTTGGGTGCCCAAAATTCCTGCCTTTATTCTAACTTTTGTTGTGGAATACTTTGAAAAAGTATATGGCTCATTTTTGACTACTTATGCTATTTTTTGTAATGGTGAGTCCTGTAGTAGATGTAATACATATCCATTGCCGCTCTGGAAATATCGAAGATAAGTGGTAGTACAACTTGTATCTGGATTCATCCGATAGATCCAAACACATGGCCCGCAGAGTGCCCAGTGGAGACATGGTTCCCAACTGCACCGCCTGGGGCAGTACACTGGAGGGTCTGATGGGCTGGTTGAGCTGACTGATGTTTAATCCTGTGCTGTGCATGTCTGGCCATCTGGAACTCGTCTGCATGACGGGCAGCGTTGCACCCATCATCTGGAGTCCAGTGCTACTGATGGGAACCGTGTCATTCTGCATCAACCACGATTGCGCGGGTATCTCTCCGAGGTAATTTTATTTCTTCTGATTAATTAATTAATTAAATAATTTTTTTATAAAATGACTTTATTTAAAGCAAATGTAACTTATATAATATAAATATAACAACAAAAAGAAAGAAGTTAACAATAAATACAACAAACTAAACAAAAAGTTTTAAGTGTTTTTTTAAAAAGAAAAGTGTCTACTTGAGTTCTTAAATAAATGGAAAAAATTTAAGTTTTAACATACTTTGCTTTATTTATTATTATAATTTACTTGAATGGCAAACACGTAGCTTAAAAAAGACAAATTTCAAAAAATGAATTGTTCTTGAGATACAAGTGTTATAAACTGTAAGGTCAGCAGTGTATTCCCAAATCAGTAATATATTATTTGTGTAAAATGTTTCCAGTAGTTGATTTATACAAGGGCCAGTCAAAAACTTCCCAGAATATGACATGCAATTAGCAAATGCGATATAAGATAAGGTTATGTAGTGCTGTGGCGGGAAGCTGTATTTGCAGTGTGATAATGCTTGTGCAAGTTTAGAGTTGCACAGTTGTTACTGTAGCATCTTTCTTGAGTGCAACTGCTTATCAATTAGCGCAATGTCCCAGTTTGAGCTGTGTGCAAACATCAAGTTGAAGTTCATGTAGAAATTGGGGAAAACTGCTGCAGATATGCAAGTTTTGAAGAGGTTGCATGATGCAGTACAGAGGAAGCAGCCCAACAAGTGGCATGGACAGTGGTTTCTCCATCACGACAACACACCAAGTCACACATCGCTTGTTGTGCCATCACCCAGTCATCTTACTCTCCACATTTTGCTCCCAGTGACTTTTGGCTGTTCCCTACTCTCAAAGTGGGCCTCAATGGACGTGTTTCACAAGCAGGAACACCATCATATGAAAGGACAGCCCAACTCCAGAAGATTCCAAAGGAAGCATTCTATGCCTGCTTTCAACAGTTGCAGGATAGATGGAACAAGAGTGTTATGTGCATGTGGGTTCTACTTTCAAGGTGATTAGATATGTGTTGCCATATCTCATGCCAATGCAGTGCAGGATCACAATTCCATGAACTTTTTGATTGCCCCTTGTACCTGAAGCAAACAAGATGAAAGTAATGTATTTATGATATTTATAACTGGCAAATTAGAATTAGTTTAATATGTCTCTTTGATAGCATTACTTATTACATTTTCTCTCTTTATTATTTAATAATTATCTTAATTAATATTTATATATGTCTTTTGATTGTAGATATAAAATATGTTGTATGCCAGTTGGTCATATCACCAATTCAGTACCATTATTGTTTGACTGTTAGTTTTGAATAAGATAAACATTTTAATGTTAACAAATACAGCATTATAATGGTAACTCTGACATTCATCTGTTTCTATTAAATAACACCGTAGATTTTCAATACTAGTACCTACTTGTGGTGCCGGCCTGAGACAAGCTTTAGGATGGAGCGGAATCCTATTATGGCGCCCTCTTTGGTTGCCCCTAATTTATACCCTTTAATTTTTTTTACCACTGACACACCCCTAGGACTTAGCGCCTGCTCCGTTCGCCCTATGGTAGGGCCAGCTCTGCCTACTTGTATGAAAAGTATAGATAGCTATCTTCGAGAAAACATGTAAATTAAATGAAAGTTTACAGATTAGTAAATTAGAGGAGATTATTGATTAGTAAATTAAATATTGATGGAAGAGAAGTTAAAGATTGAACATTAATTGCTATTCTGCTGATAGTGTAGAAGAGGAAAAATCATCTTTTTTTGCTGTTGTAAGCCGTTAGAAAATGCACCAACATAGATACATCTTTCTTTAGATTCACATTTACAGTTTCTACATTGGAAAATTATTTCACAGCTTACAACAGCAATAAAAGGAAAACTTCTCCTGTTCTACTCTATCAACAACATAGTAAATAATGCAAAATCATACAACTAGGTAATCGTATAGGATATCTATAATGTGATTTAATAACAACAGATAAACATTGGTGTTACCATTGTACTGCTGTATTTGTTTCCCTAAATGTTTCAATGTTCTAAAGCTGTCTTATTCAAAACTAATAAAGAACAGTTGTACTGAATTGGTGACATGGCCAACTGGCATACAACATATTTTAAATCTACAATCAAAGGACATATACAGTATAAACATTAAGCAAGATAATTATTAAATAATAATGACAGAAATGTAATAAGTAATGCTTTCAAAAAGATGTATTAAAATAATCCTAATTTGTCAGTAACAAATATAAATGCACATTTTCATCTGATAACAATAAGCTGCGGGTAGCTCTCAACACTGGTAACATTTTACAGAAATATATTGGGAGTTAAGAATACACGGCTGGCCATAAAGTTTTATAACACTTGTATCTCAAGAACAATTTATTTTTTGAAATTAGTTTTTTAAGCCATGTGTTTATTTATTATTATAATTTACTTGTATATCAAAGGGATGTGTGTTCAAATTTAAATTTATTCCAATTGTTTAAGAACTCAAGTAGACACTTTTTTTAATAAAAATGTAACAATTAATACAACAAACTAAACAAAAAGATTGAATTTTTCCTTTTTGTTGTTATAACTTATATTATATTTGCTTTAAATTAAATATTTGTTGTTATAAAATGACTTCATCGAAAGAAATAATGCAAAAGATTGTCCAGTTACCTACTACAGGACTCACCATAAAGAAAAAAAGCATAAGTAGTAAAAAAATATTCTTTTCCAATGTATTGCATAACAAAAGTTAGAATAAAGACAAGCATTTTGGGCACACAAAAGCAATACTAGAAAGCCATCTGCAATAAATTAGCTTGAGACAGTATTGTCAACATTCAAAAGATCAAAGAAAACTCAAAATAGGTGCTTCCTGGGTCAAGTTCAGCAATATAAAAATCTTGCTAAGTCTACTTATGATGCAATGTTGAATTCGTTTCTAACTATTGCTTTACTCCTCCCACCGCTAAAATTCTAGCTAGTTCATCCAGCTTCTTTTATCTATTCTTAGCTCCGCCCACTAAGTCACTCAGAATTCTAACTCAGGTGTTCTGCATTACTGAACATGGCACTGGTGTACTATTTGTGGATTTATGGCTGACATCAACTTTTTTTAATGAATATGTGAAGTAGGTCCTGTTATTGACTTAAAACCTTTTATACCAACATAATAATTTTGCAAAAACCATATTAGAGAACATACCAATTTCATATTATTAAATAGTGCTTCTAGTCCACAATGTAAATTAAGGTTAAATATTTAACCAAATAAATACAATTATAACCAAATAAATACAATTATAATAAATGGAAGCAGTTATTACATCAAGGACTGACTGAAGCAAAATAGACTACACTTTTACAAAAAAATAACTTCTAATTGACCACAATCAAATTTTTAATAGAATGCATTTCAAGCACAAATACCCCTAATCAGCATACATATATCCATTTAGTATAAATCCATATACTTTATATAAGTATCCATCAAGACTATTATAATATAAATGGCAACTCCAGACAATAACTTTCTCCATATATATGTTATGGATCAAGGGATTAATTAATATGTCATTATTCACAACGCCATTATGAATAATGACTAAAATGGGTGCACAGTCTAGTATATATTGATTACTTTATTAAATTGACCAGACATTATAAATAAAGCTGTATTCCCTTTGGGCAATTTGATTATAAAAACTCCATTTTTTTTTATTTGGAATTATTTATTTTCTGTGAATTATTTTACAAACAAAATGCAATCTTTTAAAAGTAAGTATTATTAAGTGTATTAATTAAACTAATGTAAACAAATATTATTATTATCAAATTTATACTTATGTAAAAAAATCAACTTAGAGAAAACTTTTGAAATTTCATTTTTGCATAATTATATAAAATATTAAATGTTTTTTAGTTCATTTATTCGAGCAATTAAAATTTTGATGATATTTGGAATTACATAATTTTTTTACCTTGTAACATTTGAAGCTATGATAGTTGCAACCAATTTTGTAGAAACATCAACTATAGCCTTGGCCTCAAGTAACTAATGAGAATCTTGCACATTCTCTAAGCAAAATTTCTGCATCCAGTACATCTCAAACAGAAATGAAATTTTTCTTTACAAACAGTAAATTATTTTCTGGAATATAATAGACTTAATATGCCATGTTTGTTACCCAGTTTGTAAAGGTTGTATCTTTAACTACAACGATGACACCTAAAACATTTTTTCCATCACTGCAGGCTTGATCTATATGTAATACACAAATTTTTACTATATCACCAACATTAGCCACCGTGTATTGAGGATTCGATGTATCAATCATTTTTTTTATGCTTGCTTTTTAAGATTTAACAAAGCCATTTCCTTGTTTTAGACACACTTATTTTTTCTTCTATTTTTGGATCTACCATTTGTATTTTTTCTTTGTCATTCGCTGACTCTGTAATACTAATAACATCCTTTGGTTAGATCTAACCATGCTGGGTTTTTGAAATCAACATGGTTAACCTTTTTTATATGAAGACAATGTAGATATTTGAACTTCATCAGTTATATTGCTATGTGAGTGTGGAGATATCAAATAATCTTTTATGTTTACTTGGACAGTACCTGATCTTTCAGACTTTGAGCTACTTTGACTTACTTTGTCAATAGTTTTAAATTGTCTCTAGATGTTCCTCTGTATTAACTTTAGTCAACAATTCATTGGGTATAAAATTCTTTAGTCAAACTTTTAACTACTAAAATACCTATGTCATTTCTCTCTTGCATAAGTTTTTGTATTAACTAGTTCCTTCATCTGTATAAAAAAAACTTGAAATAATTAGTAATACAGTAGGGTTCCTCAAACTCAAGTTAATGTAGACTAATAAGGTGATGAGTTACAAATAATAAGTTTTATGGCTTAGTAATGATGTTAGTCTAAATAGCAAAATTTTCATAAAGGTATTATGTGCACATATTTGTATACTTGTTAAATAATGGCTATTCAGTGTATAATATGGTGATTAATTTTGAGTTAGCAACATTAGTGTTGGGGGATTTTACCAAGCTTTAAACGACATGATCGAACGGATTTCTACGTATAACGGACATCGAACGTCTTTATAGAAACTGATTGGAACCTGAAGCAGAGCCCAGAAGGGGTTCGAAAACGTTTGTTTACCGATTTTTTGGGGGATTTTACAGTGACATCTTGGAAAAGGGTTATACTCTTTGTTAACACAAGGAATTAATTGATATTTTAGAGTGTTGCCAGTGAATAACAATAACTTATTTCATTGTAATATTAAGTTATAGAGGTAAAAATAGATTATATGTATTTCTTTCTTTTAGATGACATGATGAGTTTTACAAAATGTCAAGTTATCGACGGTCAAGTTTCTGGGTCTCTACTGTATTATATACTAAGTAGGGTTTCTCAAACGGGATTCCGGGATCCCGGTTGTTTTTTTAACCCGGGAAATATCCCGGGAATTTTTTCTTATCCCGGGAAATCCCGCAAATTTCTTAAAAATTCACTTTTTTTCTTATTTTGTGTTAAGGTTGAGGAATTTTGCAAATAAAAAGCATAATTAACTCATTCACTGTCAGAATACATTTGTATTTATTAATTTTAAACCTATGTATTAGTTTTTTTTTTAAATTTTTGCTGGTTATAGCATGNTTTTTTTTATGCTTGCTTTTTAAGATTTAACAAAGCCATTTCCTTGTTTTAGACACACTTATTTTTTCTTCTATTTTTGGATCTACCATTTGTATTTTTTCTTTGTCATTCGCTGACTCTGTAATACTAATAACATCCTTTGGTTAGATCTAACCATGCTGAGTTTTTGAAATCAACATGGTTAACCTTTTTCGTATGAAGACAATGTAGATATTTGAACTTCATCAGTTATATTGCTATGTGAGGGTGGAGTTATCAAATAATCTTTTATAATGTTTACTTGGACAGTACCTGATCATTCAGACTGAGCAACTTTGACTTACTTTGTCAATAGTTTTAAAATGTCTCTAGATGTTCCTCCGTATTAACTTTAGTCAACAATTCATTGGGAATAAAATTCTTTAGTCCAACTTTTAACTACTAAAATACCTATGTCATTTCTCTCTTGCATAAGTTTTTGTATTAACTAGTTCCTTCATCTGTATAAAAAAAAACTTGAAATAATTAGCAATACAGTAGGGTTCCTCAAACTCAAGTTAATGTAGACTAATAAGGTGATGAGTTACAAATAATAAGTTTTATGGCATAGTAATGATGTTAGTCTAAATAGAAAATTTTTCATAAAGGTATTATGTGCGCATATTTGTATACTTGTTAAATACTGTAATGGCTATTCAGTGTATAATGTGGTGATTAATTTTGAGTTAGCAACATTCGTGTTGGGGGATTTTACAGTGACATCTTGGAAAAGGGTTATATTCTTTGTTAACACAAGGAATTAATTGATGATATTTTAGAGTGTTGCCAGTGAATAACAATAACTTACTTCATTGTAATATTAAGTTATAGAGGTAAAAATAGATTATATGTATTTCTTTATTTTGGATGACATGATGAGTTTTACAAAATGTCAAGTTTCTGGGACTCTACTGTATTATATACTAAGTTATCAGAGATATCTGAACAAAAATGAACAAAGATAAACTTTTACTATGATAGTTATTTCTAATACTCTCTTTTAAACTCCTCTAGCAAGCATAATAAGTATTAGTTCTAATTTGGCTACTAAGGGCACTACTAGATATTTCTATTAAACCCTGACTTTGTGAGTGCCTAGGCTATCCATGCACCATTTTTAACTCAGGCTACATATTACACATTTCTTTGATGACATTATTTGCAAATTCTCTGCCATTATTGTTTTGTATAATACTCAGTGCACTGAAATTGTAAAAATGTCTAAAGAACACATACTACATCTTCACCCCTTTTGGTTTTTAATAGTCAGAGTTGAACAAATTTAGTTAGATGGTCTTGACACATGAGAATAAATTTATATTGCTCACAGGCAACTGCATATCTGCAAGATTGACCTGATATCTTGAGTTCATTTCATTACAGAAAATTACTTCAAGTACAAAGCCTTTCTTAAGAACATTGTTATTTCTTGCAGATTTCACATAATTTTGAATTGATTATGGTCATCCCCCTTGTAATATTTTTATATTTCAAACTTAATTCTTTTTCCATATGGTTTCTTCGTCATGGTCAATAGCAACATGGGCATTAGCCAATATGTTAAATATTTCTTCAGTGTGAATGTTATATTTAATCACATTACCTCTTTTACAGACCAAATTAAAATTTATATACAACATTCAGAAAGACTAATAAACACGTGTCTGAGCATTAAACAAAATTCTATAAATATTTGTGATCATGACTTATTAGGGTTAATTTTGAGTGATTTTAAAATATCATCTCATATTGTAATACAACACTAAAAAAGACATATATGTAATAAGATTTACATATTAATATAAACTCATTTAATACATTTGTACAGTACATGTTTAAAAAATGCTTAAAAACTTAACCTCTAAGTATACAATATAAAGAAAAAAAAATTGATAATAACTTATATATCTATTCATCCATACAATCAGTAAATAAAATAAACAAAGCAAAAGCAG
This sequence comes from Centruroides sculpturatus, assembly GCF_000671375.1. NCBI lineage: Eukaryota > Metazoa > Arthropoda > Arachnida > Scorpiones > Buthidae > Centruroides > Centruroides sculpturatus. The sequence goes on along the minus strand of NW_019385951.1, from coordinate 31,814 downwards.
TTGAATATGAAAATTTCCAAAATTCTTCATTTTCCACTGTATTTTTTTTTACATTAACATATATATCAGACTTTTCAGGTACTGGTACATAAGAACCTCGTATAAAGTTTATTTTGAGTTTCACCAAGACCATAATGGAACAAATGGGTGGTGAAATGGGGTCCAAAACATCAAGGACAGATATACCTAAAAACTTCTCAAGGTTTTCAACTTAATAAAGTTTGTTTTCAAATTCCTGAAGAAATTGGCTGATAGATTAAGCAATTATTTATTATGATAATGTCACAAATCCAAGCTGCAATTTCTAATCATATTTTTATTTTACTTACTTTGAAATACAGTCGTCCACCTCAAATTCATAGTGGCTAGCCCCTGTACATCATACTTTTCCTTTAAAATTAAAGACATGCCAGTCATCTATCTAACATCTTTCAGGGGAAAATTTATGATTTGAAATAACGTGACTTCTGATTTAGATCAGAAGTTTGTATATAGTCAATCTGGGCCTCTTTCCCTAAGAATTTCTTATCTGGTCTCATTTGTAATCTATCTAACTCTGTTTTCCAGATTAAGGAAAGAGGAGCAGACAGATGACAGTTGGAATTTATGTCTAAACTTTTTCAAATTGCAGCCCAAAAACACTATGCAGGTAGTTACCATCTTATGAGTTCTTGGTTTTACAACCTAATTCATTACTGCATTGAGGTCGTAATATTAATTAAACATTGTCGTTGGTGTGAATTAGTTAATGATCATTTTACGTAACAGTCATTGTTAAGAGCACATATTATGTTCTTGTTTGTTAGTAGCCTGTGAACTAGTTCTTTTTTATTATTTTCATGCTTTTAAGAATTTTATGTATTCTTTCAACATGCTGAAAACAAGAGATGTTACGTCACTTGATAGAAATAAAAAAAAAAACTTAAATTAATAACTTTAAAAAACTAGTACAAAATATATAGTTAGCAGTTATAAAGTTAGAACCAATTTTAAAAATCTTTGCATTACTCATTCCTGAAGTTCTACTGTTCATACTATTTTTAAAGAAAGAAAAGTAGTAAATATTTAAAAAGCTTTGGCAACAACTTTTAATTTTCAAAATACAAAACTTTTATGAACTTCTTTCCTCCCCTCCATCATCTACTCATGCGACATTCCAAAATAAAATTCTTATACATAAGACAACGTTTAGAATATTTGTTTTTTTAAAGAAAAGTCCTGTTAAACGGCAAGTATGATGTACAAAGAATTAATAGTTATAACAGTTATTCTAACTGTTAAGTTACATACAGTATATCTGCATTTCTGGTAAATTCATTATGTTTATATTTTTGTTCCCTCTGATTAGCTACTCTCATGTCAGTCAATAACAATTCACAGCCAATACGTTTCAAGCAGGCGTAACTTAAAACAATGTCGAATCAACTAACTAAAAGATAGAATGACTAATACCTTTTCACGAATTATGTTCAAAGAAATACACTGTGAGGTATTTCATTGTATAATGACCAACCATTTATACTCCGTATTCGTCGTATTCCTTCTCTGAAGATTCGATTTAATCACTAAATTACAAAGTAGTAGATGATAATGTGTGAGGTATTGCTCTTAATTATTTGATACTTGTCTTACAATATTACAAAAATACAAATATATTATCTTATTAATTATCTTCATAACATTTAAAACATCATCAGATTGTTTTCAATAGTTTAATATGAACTGTTTATAAGTACTGTAGTTCAAATGAAAGCACTTATAAAATTTGCTGTAAGTATTAGCATATAACCAATGCAGTAACACAAGCATTAAAACTTAATTGCATTCATGATATTTATAATTATACCATGTTTTTCATGCTTTTAAGTAATTTTTTCTTTTGTTTCTCAGGAGTATGGGCATGGATGTCTGCATCTGGACCCAGTTCCTTGGTTCGAATAAATGGCAATCTTACAGCAGCCAAATACATCAACATCTTAGAGGGCAATTTTTTACCTTCTCTCCAATGGTTGGACCCCATTATAAAAGCCCCGTTTGTTCATGATCGCTCCCCAATTCACACAGCCAGATTGGCCAGAAACTGGCTGGAACGTCAAAACAACATCGACGTCTTAAACTGGCCAGGAAAGGGAGCCATCTAAACCCCATTGAACATCTGTGGGGGAGATGGCAAGAGAGCCATTTAATGCTTCCACCCCGGAAGAACTGTGTGAAGCCTTTTGCGAGATGTGAGAAAGATTTAGCAGCACCAACATTTATCAGAAAGTGGTAAACAGCATGCCAAATAGAAAGAAAATGGTAATCGACAATGCCAGTTTTTGGACAAAGTAATAAACATCTTTGCAACATTGCTTTGAATGTTGATTTTCTGCTTCGGCGGCGAATCATCCACAACCTTTTCCCTTTTTCAGTGAAATCATTTCTCTTTCAATATTCTGTACACAGATATTAGTAACTGTTTGTCTATTAAATTTAAACATTTTTGTTATCTCTGATTGTTTTCCCCTTTTCTCTATAGCCTAATTATATGGAATATTTGTGCAATGAAGTAGTAATATATATATATATATATATATATACATACAGGAAAAGGTGGGGCAGGATGAGGACATTACAGTTTGAAAACTCATAAGATGGCAACAACAACATTTGGTAATATGTAATATAAAATTTAATTTTTGAAAATTGTTTTTAAAAACAAGAAAATTTAATTTTTTAAAATAATACGTAAATGCACCATCTTGCCCCACCCGTGGGGTAAGATGCAAATACTTTTATATACAAGGACAAATTAAAATGGTTAAACTGTCGTTTTCTTCGATATTGGCACAAGAACAGCGTGTCCATTTATCACAGAGGCTACATTTATTATTATTTTCCGAATAAATAAATATAAAAGTTTGAACTTACTCGTATTTCTTTACCAGACGATACTGTCACTTCGCGCATGCTCGGTTTCGCTATTTTGTAAGCAGACGATAATTTTTTCGTGGAAAATTATTTTTATTTCGATTGTTATCTCACATTTTATTTCTTGTTAAGACGGTATTTAAATTAAAAAAGTGTTTTCGCAAATAAAATAAAACGTAAAAACATAAATAATATAGTAATACAGTATATACTGTATAAATTTATTACAGTTAGATATCATTTAAAAGTGAAATATTTCATTCTCTATAAAAAGATCATTTTTAAAAATATTATTTTATACATTCGAAAAGGTGATATAGAATTATCAATGACAACGAAGTTAAATACTGTAAGTGATCATCGATTAGTTCTGTCAAATAAAACAGTCACGTGACGCCACTTTAATGCCCCTAATTCCGATTTCGTCACGATTCTGAACGGTCCTTCGCAAATCGCGACGGTCAACTCTGCTATAACAGGTGAAATGTCCTGAAATTGCAATCGATAAACTACGGCGGCGCTTATCGATTAAACAAACGTGAACAGATCATTAGACCAGACTCAGTTACACATCTACGGGGGGTGCATAACTCTGTTCACCAGTGGCGTGGAGTGACATTTCACGATAGGGAAGCTGCGTTTCTGTAAGAAGCCGACATCCAGGGGCAATCAGTTAATTGTGCGTCAGTGATGGTCTAGGGTTCCTTCGTATCGTTTATTCGATAAGCCAGTAAAAACCGCAGACTTCTCTAAATGCATTTTTAATATCACAATTACATTCCGAATCGCTAGCCACGATATAAAGGCTAAAATTATAAATAAAATAAAAAACTTACTCAATGAAATAAAATGTGTGGTGAATGTACAGTACATACCTAGTACAAAATATTCTTCAATTATATTAATATACTTTTAAGAAAAATTGTAATTAAATATTGCTTTGTAAAGAAACGTACATAAAAATAACAAAACCTTTACTTTTTAAATCTTAAAACCATCCACTTATTCAAACAGCTCCTTACGAGTGACTAATAGATAGAATCAGAGACGGTCCTGGTAGGCGCATGCACGCGGGCTGCCAAATCCCCAGGGTGCAATACCGGTCAATGTCAAATGCTTCTTGTCGCATGACTAGTGTATCTCAAAGGTCGCGACAGGGTTGTAGATTTTAAACGTTTCTCATGAGTATAAAAATCTAAATATGTTAATAGATTGTCCGTCGTTTGTTTTCTAACTAATTCGTTTTAGGACCAGGGTCCACGAAAGTTTTCAAAATTTACAACTTTTCCGTCACTGTCATTGAACTGGAAAAATTACTCTCTTTATTACATTTAATATTACGAAGTAATCAGACCCCACTGTATTCAGCTAGATTGGTTCGGTTAAGGTTTTGTTTAAGTAAAATTTCGGCTCTTTCATCAGGGTTTTGTTTATGTCCCCAATTCCCTAAGATCTTAATTATTTAACCACTTCTTAAGTAGAAATAAGTAGAAACCGGTTACTCTGTACTCGAATATTTGTAGTTTCGCCATAATAGTAAAAAGACAAATTTTTATGACAAAACGGATACATAAATCGTAAATGTAAGGAAAATAAATTCTAAAGCTTTTTCTGTACCTGGTGCATCTCTCTCATTCATGAAATTTAGTTGTATATGACGCTGCATAAGTAACAGTTAATTTTTTAACATTATACAAGAATTGTGCACGTTTTTTTCTACATCCCCTTAAAGATTGATATACGAAATCGCAATATTACTGGTTTAACATTGAAATCCGAGAGTAATATAAAATCGGAGAGCGGAATAAAAATATCAAATATTTTAATGAATTTTTTAAACTCCCGTCAACTATACAGAACTATCGTAAAAACATACCAGTAAATTCTTATCGGTTGGGTTAAGTTATAAATCTACTCGTGTGATTCACGTAATCGGGCGAGGGCGGCCAAATATCTAGCGGGCAGGGGGTTAACAGCCCAGAACCGGTCCTGAATAGAATTGGACGCGGTATATGTGTAGCATCCACCCGAGGTCCTGGGCTTCCACCGGCTAAACCGGATGAGGTTGGAGCTCTGTAAAGTGCGTGCGTAATTATTAGGGAATTGATGCTTTTACCTTTTGATGATTAAAGGTCGAGCGGTAAGTAGTTAATTTAATGACTGGACGGTGATAGTAATATATAGTTTTTCTAAACTAGAATAAACTATAGAAAATATTCAAAAGAATCGGAACTGGAACCGAGAGAAATTTTGCTATCGTCCCTACACTAGTATCAAACTATAGTAATATTATATTACGATAATATACGATTTCAGCTCTCAAAATTCAATGGGAGACTTAAGGTGGAGAGTGCAATTAATTAATTAAACGGTAAGAAAAAATTATCTACTTTCTTTAACTGAATAACCTAACAACGATAGCTAAAAAAAGTAAAATTAATTCAAAAGTAAATTTAAAAAAATAAAATAAAACCACTACTTAAAATTGTTAGTTCTTACTCACGATTTTTATTAAACATGTGATAAAAAAGATTATTAGCGCGGCTCAGCACCGACATATATTTAGATCGTTTATTGTAACCACAATGAAAGAAAATAATAAAAATTTACATAAAACATGTTAAAGTATACAAATCGGAATCGAATAAAACGATAAACGATTCGTGTACATCGCGAAGTAGACGGACGAGTCTATTGATGGAATTGGACCGATATCGAAAACGGAATCGAATATGTACGATCAGCAGTAGGCATTTTGTACAGGCTAGTATGGCGTTTATAAGGTAATTTCTAAATAATTAATTATTATTTATTTATATAACAAAATATGGGAGGGAGAGAAACGAAATTGGAATTCAAATATTAATAAAAATTCATGCTAGAAAATAGTATGGTAGAAATTGTATTCAAATTCATTAAATTATTCAATCACGAAACCTAAAATTGTTCTATCATTATAAAGCATGATTTAAGACAGTGTTTACTATTATAATTATCCAATATATTCTTATACTTAGAAATAATTACTTTAATAAATGAGTAATATATCTTTTACTAATTATACTTTAAATAATTAATTCAAAAAGTTAAAATATATTTTAAAAATTTAAGACTTTTAGTTTCGCTTTTCGGTTGCATTACTTTACGCTAATAGTTTGTCCATTGATCCGAATAAAAAATAAACTAATATTATCTGTTATGAAAATTCAAGTCCACAAAAACTATACTTAATATAATTTTTTTTAATTAACAAATATAGAAATTATAAACTTACGAAAGGTCTTGGACGACATTCCCAAAGTTTACGAAGGGCATCGCTTTCTGTAGGACAATCAGAAGTTGAAGTTGCGAAAAACCGTTACAATATCCTGTTGTGGAGAGCGAAACCGAGGCCAAAAATGGACTGCTTAGGATAGGAATATTATTGTTAATTTAATTAATTAATTAATCACGCAAATAAACATTTAGCGAAATTTACACTTAAAGGCTGTTCATAAATTATGCCCGCATTTTTCTTCAAATATTAACTCGCCCTCTCGTCCCAGTTTATCCAATTTTCCGTCACCCCCTCCCCTCTTTGGAGGTCTTATAAAAGCTGACTCCCCTTCAAATCTTTAAGATTTTACGAACCGTATCACAAATTCTCAAATAAATTTAATGAAATGCAGTATTTAAAATGTAACGAAATAAACGGACGTTCGACCAAGCTCTCCCCTTGTCGAATCTCCCGTCCCCTTCCTTTGCGGACGTAATTTACGGACATCCCCTTAACGTGCGCGCGCCGTCACCGTTAATTTATACATGTGCGATAAGACTGCTTTCGCGCTATAAAATCGCATTATTTTAGAATAATTTCAGAATATTCTAAGTAAAAATTATAGACACTACTACCTGTCGATGCTAAGAAACCATTATACAATTCAGCAGGGAGGACAACGACACGCTCCGAAAGAAATCGGCCGAGCTTCCGGTATATTTCGAAAGGCATATTTAAACTTTAATACATGTTTCGATTATAAAACGAATGCGTTAGGCTAAATTCTACATTAGGGGAAACTCCTAAAACCAATTTAATTTAAAATTTTAACTGTCCGAACTAGTCGCCATTATCCTTCGCATCCTCAAGGTGAGAGCAGGTGTTAATGAACTCTTCCGGAATTGAAAATAAAGCAATAATAATTGTAATTTAATTCGTACCATTTTTTATTTTTAATATTTTGACTATGTGANATCTGCAAGATTGACCTGATATCTTGAGTTCATTTCATTACAGAAAATTACTTCAAGTACAAAGCCTTTCTTAAGAACATTGTTATTTCTTGCAGATTTCACATAATTTTGAATTGATTATGGTCATCCCCCTTGTAATATTTTTATATTTCAAACTTAATTCTTTTTCCATATGGTTTCTTCGTCATGGTCAATAGCAACATGGGCATTAGCCAATATGTTAAATATTTCTTCAGTGTGAATGTTATATTTAATCACATTACCTCTTTTACAGACCAAATTAAAATTTATATACAACATTCAGAAAGACTAATAAACACGTGTCTGAGCATTAAACAAAATTCTATAAATATTTGTGATCATGACTTATTAGGGTTAATTTTGAGTGATTTTAAAATATCATCTCATATTGTAATACAACACTAAAAAAGACATATATGTAATAAGATTTACATATTAATATAAACTCATTTAATACATTTGTACAGTACATGTTTAAAAAATGCTTAAAAACTTAACCTCTAAGTATACAATATAAAGAAAAAAAAATTGATAATAACTTATATATCTATTCATCCATACAATCAGTAAATAAAATAAACAAAGCAAAAGCAGTTGAATATGAAAATTTCCAAAATTCTTCATTTTCCACTGTATTTTTTTTTACATTAACATATATATCAGACTTTTCAGGTACTGGTACATAAGAACCTCGTATAAAGTTTATTTTGAGTTTCACCAAGACCATAATGGAACAAATGGGTGGTGAAATGGGGTCCAAAACATCAAGGACAGATATACCTAAAAACTTCTCAAGGTTTTCAACTTAATAAAGTTTGTTTTCAAATTCCTGAAGAAATTGGCTGATAGATTAAGCAATTATTTATTATGATAATGTCACAAATCCAAGCTGCAATTTCTAATCATATTTTTATTTTACTTACTTTGAAATACAGTCGTCCACCTCAAATTCATAGTGGCTAGCCCCTGTACATCATACTTTTCCTTTAAAATTAAAGACATGCCAGTCATCTATCTAACATCTTTCAGGGGAAAATTTATGATTTGAAATAACGTGACTTCTGATTTAGATCAGAAGTTTGTATATAGTCAATCTGGGCCTCTTTCCCTAAGAATTTCTTATCTGGTCTCATTTGTAATCTATCTAACTCTGTTTTCCAGATTAAGGAAAGAGGAGCAGACAGATGACAGTTGGAATTTATGTCTAAACTTTTTCAAATTGCAGCCCAAAAACACTATGCAGGTAGTTACCATCTTATGAGTTCTTGGTTTTACAACCTAATTCATTACTGCATTGAGGTCGTAATATTAATTAAACATTGTCGTTGGTGTGAATTAGTTAATGATCATTTTACGTAACAGTCATTGTTAAGAGCACATATTATGTTCTTGTTTGTTAGTAGCCTGTGAACTAGTTCTTTTTTATTATTTTCATGCTTTTAAGAATTTTATGTATTCTTTCAACATGCTGAAAACAAGAGATGTTACGTCACTTGATAGAAATAAAAAAAAAAACTTAAATTAATAACTTTAAAAAACTAGTACAAAATATATAGTTAGCAGTTATAAAGTTAGAACCAATTTTAAAAATCTTTGCATTACTCATTCCTGAAGTTCTACTGTTCATACTATTTTTAAAGAAAGAAAAGTAGTAAATATTTAAAAAGCTTTGGCAACAACTTTTAATTTTCAAAATACAAAACTTTTATGAACTTCTTTCCTCCCCTCCATCATCTATTCCTGCGACATTCCAAAATAAAATTCTTATACATAAGACAACGTTTAGAATATTTGTTTTTTTAAAGAAAAGTCCTGTTAAACGGCAAGTATGATGTACAAAGAATTAATAGTTATAACAGTTATTCTAACTGTTAAGTTACATACAGTATATCTGCATTTCTGGTAAATTCATTATGTTTATATTTTTGTTCCCTCTGATTAGCTACTCTCATGTCAGTCAATAACAATTCACAGCCAATACGTTTCAAGCAGGCGTAACTTAAAACAATGTCGAATCAACTAACTAAAAGATAGAATGACTAATACCTTTTCACGAATTATGTTCAAAGAAATACACTGTGAGGTATTTCATTGTATAATGACCAACCATTTATACTCCGTATTCGTCGTATTCCTTCTCTGAAGATTCGATTTAATCACTAAATTACAAAGTAGTAGATGATAATGTGTGAGGTATTGCTCTTAATTATTTGATACTTGTCTTACAATATTACAAAAATACAAATATATTATCTTATTAATTATCTTCATAACATTTAAAACATCATCAGATTGTTTTCAATAGTTTAATATGAACTGTTTATAAGTACTGTAGTTCAAATGAAAGCACTTATAAAATTTGCTGTAAGTATTAGCATATAACCAATGCAGTAACACAAGCATTAAAACTTAATTGCATTCATGATATTTATAATTATACCATGTTTTTCATGCTTTTAAGTAATTTTTTCTTTTGTTTCTCAGGAGTATGGGCATGGATGTCTGCATCTGGACCCAGTTCCTTGGTTCGAATAAATGGCAATCTTACAGCAGCCAAATACATCAACATCTTAGAGGGCAATTTTTTACCTTCTCTCCAATGGTTGGACCCCATTATAAAAGCCCCGTTTGTTCATGATCGCTCCCCAATTCACACAGCCAGATTGGCCAGAAACTGGCTGGAACGTCAAAACAACATCGACGTCTTAAACTGGCCAGGAAAGGGAGCCATCTAAACCCCATTGAACATCTGTGGGGGAGATGGCAAGAGAGCCATTTAATGCTTCCACCCCGGAAGAACTGTGTGAAGCCTTTTGCGAGATGTGAGAAAGATTTAGCAGCACCAACATTTATCAGAAAGTGGTAAACAGCATGCCAAATAGAAAGAAAATGGTAATCGACAATGCCAGTTTTTGGACAAAGTAATAAACATCTTTGCAACATTGCTTTGAATGTTGATTTTCTGCTTCGGCGGCGAATCATCCACAACCTTTTCCCTTTTTCAGTGAAATCATTTCTCTTTCAATATTCTGTACACAGATATTAGTAACTGTTTGTCTATTAAATTTAAACATTTTTGTTATCTCTGATTGTTTTCCCCTTTTCTCTATAGCCTAATTATATGGAATATTTGTGCAATGAAGTAGTAATATATATATATATATATATATATACATACAGGAAAAGGTGGGGCAGGATGAGGACATTACAGTTTGAAAACTCATAAGATGGCAACAACAACATTTGGTAATATGTAATATAAAATTTAATTTTTGAAAATTGTTTTTAAAAACAAGAAAATTTAATTTTTTAAAATAATACGTAAATGCACCATCTTGCCCCACCCGTGGGGTAAGATGCAAATACTTTTATATACAAGGACAAATTAAAATGGTTAAACTGTCGTTTTCTTCGATATTGGCACAAGAACAGCGTGTCCATTTATCACAGAGGCTACATTTATTATTATTTTCCGAATAAATAAATATAAAAGTTTGAACTTACTCGTATTTCTTTACCAGACGATACTGTCACTTCGCGCATGCTCGGTTTCGCTATTTTGTAAGCAGACGATAATTTTTTCGTGGAAAATTATTTTTATTTCGATTGTTATCTCACATTTTATTTCTTGTTAAGACGGTATTTAAATTAAAAAAGTGTTTTCGCAAATAAAATAAAACGTAAAAACATAAATAATATAGTAATACAGTATATACTGTATAAATTTATTACAGTTAGATATCATTTAAAAGTGAAATATTTCATTCTCTATAAAAAGATCATTTTTAAAAATATTATTTTATACATTCGAAAAGGTGATATAGAATTATCAATGACAACGAAGTTAAATACTGTAAGTGATCATCGATTAGTTCTGTCAAATAAAACAGTCACGTGACGCCACTTTAATGCCCCTAATTCCGATTTCGTCACGATTCTGAACGGTCCTTCGCAAATCGCGACGGTCAACTCTGCTATAACAGGTGAAATGTCCTGAAATTGCAATCGATAAACTACGGCGGCGCTTATCGATTAAACAAACGTGAACAGATCATTAGACCAGACTCAGTTACACATCTACGGGGGGTGCATAACTCTGTTCACCAGTGGCGTGGAGTGACATTTCACGATAGGGAAGCTGCGTTTCTGTAAGAAGCCGACATCCAGGGGCAATCAGTTAATTGTGCGTCAGTGATGGTCTAGGGTTCCTTCGTATCGTTTATTCGATAAGCCAGTAAAAACCGCAGACTTCTCTAAATGCATTTTTAATATCACAATTACATTCCGAATCGCTAGCCACGATATAAAGGCTAAAATTATAAATAAAATAAAAAACTTACTCAATGAAATAAAATGTGTGGTGAATGTACAGTACATACCTAGTACAAAATATTCTTCAATTATATTAATATACTTTTAAGAAAAATTGTAATTAAATATTGCTTTGTAAAGAAACGTACATAAAAATAACAAAACCTTTACTTTTTAAATCTTAAAACCATCCACTTATTCAAACAGCTCCTTACGAGTGACTAATAGATAGAATCAGAGACGGTCCTGGTAGGCGCATGCACGCGGGCTGCCAAATCCCCAGGGTGCAATACCGGTCAATGTCAAATGCTTCTTGTCGCATGACTAGTGTATCTCAAAGGTCGCGACAGGGTTGTAGATTTTAAACGTTTCTCATGAGTATAAAAATCTAAATATGTTAATAGATTGTCCGTCGTTTGTTTTCTAACTAATTCGTTTTAGGACCAGGGTCCACGAAAGTTTTCAAAATTTACAACTTTTCCGTCACTGTCATTGAACTGGAAAAATTACTCTCTTTATTACATTTAATATTACGAAGTAATCAGACCCCACTGTATTCAGCTAGATTGGTTCGGTTAAGGTTTTGTTTAAGTAAAATTTCGGCTCTTTCATCAGGGTTTTGTTTATGTCCCCAATTCCCTAAGATCTTAATTATTTAACCACTTCTTAAGTAGAAATAAGTAGAAACCGGTTACTCTGTACTCGAATATTTGTAGTTTCGCCATAATAGTAAAAAGACAAATTTTTATGACAAAACGGATACATAAATCGTAAATGTAAGGAAAATAAATTCTAAAGCTTTTTCTGTACCTGGTGCATCTCTCTCATTCATGAAATTTAGTTGTATATGACGCTGCATAAGTAACAGTTAATTTTTTAACATTATACAAGAATTGTGCACGTTTTTTTCTACATCCCCTTAAAGATTGATATACGAAATCGCAATATTACTGGTTTAACATTGAAATCCGAGAGTAATATAAAATCGGAGAGCGGAATAAAAATATCAAATATTTTAATGAATTTTTTAAACTCCCGTCAACTATACAGAACTATCGTAAAAACATACCAGTAAATTCTTATCGGTTGGGTTAAGTTATAAATCTACTCGTGTGATTCACGTAATCGGGCGAGGGCGGCCAAATATCTAGCGGGCAGGGGGTTAACAGCCCAGAACCGGTCCTGAATAGAATTGGACGCGGTATATGTGTAGCATCCACCCGAGGTCCTGGGCTTCCACCGGCTAAACCGGATGAGGTTGGAGCTCTGTAAAGTGCGTGCGTAATTATTAGGGAATTGATGCTTTTACCTTTTGATGATTAAAGGTCGAGCGGTAAGTAGTTAATTTAATGACTGGACGGTGATAGTAATATATAGTTTTTCTAAACTAGAATAAACTATAGAAAATATTCAAAAGAATCGGAACTGGAACCGAGAGAAATTTTGCTATCGTCCCTACACTAGTATCAAACTATAGTAATATTATATTACGATAATATACGATTTCAGCTCTCAAAATTCAATGGGAGACTTAAGGTGGAGAGTGCAATTAATTAATTAAACGGTAAGAAAAAATTATCTACTTTCTTTAACTGAATAACCTAACAACGATAGCTAAAAAAAGTAAAATTAATTCAAAAGTAAATTTAAAAAAATAAAATAAAACCACTACTTAAAATTGTTAGTTCTTACTCACGATTTTTATTAAACATGTGATAAAAAAGATTATTAGCGCGGCTCAGCACCGACATATATTTAGATCGTTTATTGTAACCACAATGAAAGAAAATAATAAAAATTTACATAAAACATGTTAAAGTATACAAATCGGAATCGAATAAAACGATAAACGATTCGTGTACATCGCGAAGTAGACGGACGAGTCTATTGATGGAATTGGACCGATATCGAAAACGGAATCGAATATGTACGATCAGCAGTAGGCATTTTGTACAGGCTAGTATGGCGTTTATAAGGTAATTTCTAAATAATTAATTATTATTTATTTATATAACAAAATATGGGAGGGAGAGAAACGAAATTGGAATTCAAATATTAATAAAAATTCATGCTAGAAAATAGTATGGTAGAAATTGTATTCAAATTCATTAAATTATTCAATCACGAAACCTAAAATTGTTCTATCATTATAAAGCATGATTTAAGACAGTGTTTACTATTATAATTATCCAATATATTCTTATACTTAGAAATAATTACTTTAATAAATGAGTAATATATCTTTTACTAATTATACTTTAAATAATTAATTCAAAAAGTTAAAATATATTTTAAAAATTTAAGACTTTTAGTTTCGCTTTTCGGTTGCATTACTTTACGCTAATAGTTTGTCCATTGATCCGAATAAAAAATAAACTAATATTATCTGTTATGAAAATTCAAGTCCACAAAAACTATACTTAATATAATTTTTTTTAATTAACAAATATAGAAATTATAAACTTACGAAAGGTCTTGGACGACATTCCCAAAGTTTACGAAGGGCATCGCTTTCTGTAGGACAATCAGAAGTTGAAGTTGCGAAAAACCGTTACAATATCCTGTTGTGGAGAGCGAAACCGAGGCCAAAAATGGACTGCTTAGGATAGGAATATTATTGTTAATTTAATTAATTAATTAATCACGCAAATAAACATTTAGCGAAATTTACACTTAAAGGCTGTTCATAAATTATGCCCGCATTTTTCTTCAAATATTAACTCGCCCTCTCGTCCCAGTTTATCCAATTTTCCGTCACCCCCTCCCCTCTTTGGAGGTCTTATAAAAGCTGACTCCCCTTCAAATCTTTAAGATTTTACGAACCGTATCACAAATTCTCAAATAAATTTAATGAAATGCAGTATTTAAAATGTAACGAAATAAACGGACGTTCGACCAAGCTCTCCCCTTGTCGAATCTCCCGTCCCCTTCCTTTGCGGACGTAATTTACGGACATCCCCTTAACGTGCGCGCGCCGTCACCGTTAATTTATACATGTGCGATAAGACTGCTTTCGCGCTATAAAATCGCATTATTTTAGAATAATTTCAGAATATTCTAAGTAAAAATTATAGACACTACTACCTGTCGATGCTAAGAAACCATTATACAATTCAGCAGGGAGGACAACGACACGCTCCGAAAGAAATCGGCCGAGCTTCCGGTATATTTCGAAAGGCATATTTAAACTTTAATACATGTTTCGATTATAAAACGAATGCGTTAGGCTAAATTCTACATTAGGGGAAACTCCTAAAACCAATTTAATTTAAAATTTTAACTGTCCGAACTAGTCGCCATTATCCTTCGCATCCTCAAGGTGAGGGCAGGTGTTAATGAACTCTTCCGGAATTGAAAATAAAGCAATAATAATTGTAATTTAATTCGTACCATTTTTTATTTTTAATATTTTGACTATGTGAGAAAAAGCTTAATTTACGTTTAAATTGTTTTTTTTTCGATTTATATCTAAAATAAAATTACAATTTAAGTGCAGAAATTTAATAATAAATTTACTTTTTACCTGTTTATTTAAGTTATTAATCATTAATACATTTCTGAAAACAAACGTGTCAATCTTATTCTGAAAGGACACATTTATTTCTTTCTATCAACTTATTAAGTAATTAATATTATGAAAAGTAAATTTTTAATATTAATTGACAGTAAACAGCATAAATTTAGAAAGCGGTCGTTTAGGATAAATCCTTTATCCTGTGTTCTGATAACAATCGGACTGGGTAAAATGTTGGTACAATTTATGGTGTAGTTAAACTACAGCAACGCAACACTTGGACGATCTGTCTACAAATACACCTTCCGGGAGGCCTTTTTAAGGGTAAGGAGCCCCGTATTCGGGCGTACAGACATCGTGAAAACCCGGAAACTCCACGTGGCAAGCTCGTCAAGAGGCGCGAACCCACGACCAAATTCCCAGTATTCGGGAAACGGAACCACTTGGCCACTGGTGGACCTAATGTTATTTAACTTCGCTTATTATAAAATTTAACGACAAGCTAATAACATTTGGAAATTTACATTACTTTTTTCAAAAAATTAAAAAGACAGAAGAAATGTTCCGTTATAGACAGGTTTTCGCTATATACAGGTTCTGTTATAGACAGGTTTTACTGTAATTTACTGTAATGCCTTTCCCAAACTTACTTAATGATTGGGGTACTTATCAAACTTCACGTTCCGCCGGACCCCATTCATAAATAAACAACAATGGACAATATCCAATCGGTCTATTGAATTTTTTGCAAAAAGTAATGTAAATTAACCTGTATATAGCGAAATCCGTCCAACGCGGAAACGGAAAGAGAAATCGGGACGTATAACGGAAAAATCGGTTTCTTTATCCGATTTAACACAAATTACTGCTAGTTTGACATTCCCTTTTTTTAAGGAGATAGAATGCTACTTTTTTTTCGATACTTCTACAAATTGCACCAATTTCGCAGTCACCAGCTTGGTGTTTCGTATCTTGTTGATATCGATGTGAATTTTTTAAAATAAAACTATAATTTTCGATTTATTCTTGATGTCTTTAAATTTATTATATTTATTTAAAAATTGTTTTCGAATATTCATGTCCAGTACGTACAGGAATCATACTTTACATTAACTGTATTTATAACCTATTGGGAAGATAATAAGATTTAAATGAACGTCTCGTTATTCAAGACCAATTTTGTTTACATAAAAGACATTTTTATTCAATCCGTTTGCTTTTTGGGAGAACAATTTTCTGGATGACTGTCGTAGAAACACGTGAAACAAACATTTCTGCAGTGTTCACTGCAGCATTTTTATAACGAAGATTTATATACGTCACTGGATAAACAACAAAATGTCGAACTTCCGTACAACGAGAGTCCCGTGCACTACATATCTACAGATTTCACGACGTCACACGGCAAGTTCGGAAAGAAAAAAGTAGGAAGTGACGTCGAGAACCGAAAATAGTTTCCGTGCAATGCCACCCCGCAGTTCCAGGCTGGGATTTTTTATCGACCGACAAAAACTGATACATTTTTTTTAATGACCTTTTTCACTTTGATTTTTATTTATTAGACGATAAGAAAAATGTTGACACGACAGAACCTGTGAAATACGGTTTAAACAATGCGATCAAATGTGTTTTTCGCAATATTTTATTTAAAAATTATTCAGAAATAATTCCTTTTGCTAGCAAGGGGAGGCTCAGACGTTCGGGTCTTCGATTCGAACGAATCTCGGTGAGCACAAAATCTTAAACACAAACGGCTTCTTATCCAAATAATATGATCAACTTCTGCAGGGATTCCACAAATTGGACTTCTGAAAACTGATTCTTTAACTTATAAGTCTCTGGAAGTTTCGAGTATTTAGATAGCCGAGCGAATTACACACCAAGCACTGGAGCTAGACGATATAGGTTCGAACCTTCTGAGTTTTGATTTACTGTAGTTAATTTTATGTGTGAGATTATTATTTTACAAAATTATTATTATTATTCCTCACGTTTAAACTTTAAAACCAACAAATTAAAATTGTGACGTCATTTCCTGTTTAAAGAAATCAATCCCGTGTAGATTAATCAGCTACACTAGTTTTTCGGATGTCCAGTTTTTGAAAACTCTGGAACACCGTCTCCTACTATTTGGACGAGGAGCCGTTTGTATTTAAGGGTACGTGCTCACCGAGTTCCGTTCTAATTGGAGACTCGAACGTCTGGCCCTCTCCTCGTAAATTACAGTTTAACACGTTGCTTTTACTTTCAAGACGGCAAACTGATACCGGCACCCGCATTAATTTGCAAGTAATACTGGCGAAATGGTGGTGAT
Organism: Centruroides sculpturatus; assembly: GCF_000671375.1. NCBI lineage: Eukaryota > Metazoa > Arthropoda > Arachnida > Scorpiones > Buthidae > Centruroides > Centruroides sculpturatus. The sequence goes on along the minus strand of NW_019385951.1, from coordinate 14,514 downwards.
ATTTTTAATTTTTCGCAGCGACCCCCGAGTAATTGTGCAATTTTTAATTTTAATTTTCAATGTTGCGCTTCACCGCTTCGCACATTTTACTTGTTGGGAATGACCTACATCCTCACCGAGTTCAATCGAAATCGGTGACTGCTACGTCACGCCGTCCATTATATTTTGCACTCATTCCATTCGCTGGCTTTACATATAGCGCCATCTATTAGCTTATTAAAAATACAGTATTTTTTAATTGTAATTCGTACAAACAATATATACTTAAAAAACAAATATTATATTCACTTAATTACTGCGGCGACGATACTTTAGTTAACAGATATAATTTAGCCTGATTATAAGTATGTTTCCTAAATTGATTCTTCAACAATGGCAGAGTCCGCGGTCCACAGGTTGACAAGCAGCCTGTTAACGAAATTATTTCATGTACCCGGATAAGAAAGTTTTTTTCAGTGTTCGCCAATAAGTATAACATAATACGAAACATGATAAATGGAAAGACCGATATCGTAAAATTTCGGTCTGTACACTTACAGTATATATAAATAGGTGTAATATTTTTTATATTAAAGTACAGCAGAAGTTTCCAGCTAAATCGGTAGACAGCCCTTAGAGGCCAATAAAAGTTCGTGAAGATTAAAAATTTATATGAATGTAAAAATGCGGTACATGTTAATAATATATCGATTTATTTGTGTCCTCCTCGGTCCAGCGTTTTACACGTTAAATCGAAGGGATTAATTAACTCGTAATCGTCGAATGGAGTTCACAGATGCGTTATCCTATGAGAAAAAATGCTATTGCCCGGAACACCAAACCAATCTTTTATAAACTCATTGATGTACTAAGAATATCAATATTTAAATTTTCATACTGTTAGTACAGTAATGAGCTAATAAAAGATATCGGTTCCTGTAGTAGAAGCGCAGGGTGTATCAGAATAGCGCGTAAGTGGCGTTAAAAAATAAACGAGACAACGAAGGATTCCCCAAAATTCCCAGAACAAAATTGTTTGAAGTCGACATTGTCATTGGAGTCTCCTAAATCGAATTTGCCCGTTGGCCAGACGAACACTTCGTTTGTCCGATAAACTAATCGAAACGTTTTATATAAAGCGCGGGAAACACTGACCGTTAAAAGTAAACATCGTGTCACGTGACGGCGAGCGGAAGAGGATTCCAGACTGCGCGTGACCTAGAAACCTCATGCAGGCCTATATGAAAAGTATTACNAGTGATTATCGATTAGTTCTGTCAAATAAAACAGTCACGTGACGCCACTTTAATGCCCCTAATTCCGATTTCGTCACGATTCTGAACGGTCCTTCGCAAATCGCGACGGTCAACTCTGCTATAACAGGTGAAATGTCCTGAAATTGCAATCGATAAACTACGGCGGCGCTTATCGATTAAACAAACGTGAACAGATCATTAGACCAGACTCAGTTACACATCTACGGGGGGTGCATAACTCTGTTCACCAGTGGCGTGGAGTGACATTTCACGATAGGGAAGCTGCGTTTCTGTAAGAAGCCGACATCCAGGGGCAATCAGTTAATTGTGCGTCAGTGATGGTCTAGGGTTCCTTCGTATCGTTTATTCGATAAGCCAGTAAAAACCGCAGACTTCTCTAAATGCATTTTTAATATCACAATTACATTCCGAATCGCTAGCCACGATATAAAGGCTAAAATTATAAATAAAATAAAAAACTTACTCAATGAAATAAAATGTGTGGTGAATGTACAGTACATACCTAGTACAAAATATTCTTCAATTATATTAATATACTTTTAAGAAAAATTGTAATTAAATATTGCTTTGTAAAGAAACGTACATAAAAATAACAAAACCTTTACTTTTTAAATCTTAAAACCATCCACTTATTCAAACAGCTCCTTACGAGTGACTAATAGATAGAATCAGAGACGGTCCTGGTAGGCGCATGCACGCGGGCTGCCAAATCCCCAGGGTGCAATACCGGTCAATGTCAAATGCTTCTTGTCGCATGACTAGTGTATCTCAAAGGTCGCGACAGGGTTGTAGATTTTAAACGTTTCTCATGAGTATAAAAATCTAAATATGTTAATAGATTGTCCGTCGTTTGTTTTCTAACTAATTCGTTTTAGGACCAGGGTCCACGAAAGTTTTCAAAATTTACAACTTTTCCGTCACTGTCATTGAACTGGAAAAATTACTCTCTTTATTACATTTAATATTACGAAGTAATCAGACCCCACTGTATTCAGCTAGATTGGTTCGGTTAAGGTTTTGTTTAAGTAAAATTTCGGCTCTTTCATCAGGGTTTTGTTTATGTCCCCAATTCCCTAAGAGCNTCACAGACTTCACCCTTTCCTCTGTTAATTAATTAATAATCCAGCATCGAGTTGCTTAACTATCCCGGTCAAGGTCTAACCTTGACTCCGGTAACAATCGGTGGCGCCATCTCTTATGATATTTTATCGCCATACTTTGTCTCTGTTATATTTAACAGCCGGGAAAGTAAAAACAGTAAGAGAAAACATTACGTGAGACTCAGCACTACGTAATCTGTTTACTTAGTTAAATCATAACATAACTTCCTAACAATACCATTTTGTCGGATAACTGTCAACTTTCACACCTGGGAGATAATCATTTGGTGAGTTCTCAGCAGCAAAAGTTACGCTTTCTCATAACCTTCCGACCTATTGTCTTAAGTTCATCGGTTGAAGATAAGAAACTGAAAAATTTAGGCAGTCGTCCGCCGTTCTTCAGAAAGTGCAGTTGTCACACAGTTTAACTACACACATCGCCTCCGGCTTTTCCACCTTCTCGTTTTACCTGCAGAATAAGTAAGTGCCATCCTTGGATTAACATCATCGCCGAATACCTCCTTATAGGACTATCTCTTCTCCTCCCCACCGAACTTTCCGACTCCGGTCAACGCGGTTGCTCCTGCCTAAAGCCCTGGTCACACTATGCGATTTCTAGCCGCGCAGGCGACTGCAACTGCAACAAGCGCGAGTCGCGCACGTCTTCTCGTGGTCACACATTGTTCGTTGATGTTGCAACTGGGAAACACGTGACCCTATAATAAACCAATAAAATTACAGTAGCTTGTTTTTGACTACTTTCGTGAGTTTGCCGATATCTTACGTTCTACTTCAGAGTATTTACGGAATTTTAGCCACTTTTCTTATTAAAATAGCAAGCAGTTCCTTTTCTGGAATGAATAAAAGAAAAAAGGCGATTATTTTGATAGAGCTGGCGCGAATACACGAAAAGATAAAATCTTCGATAAAACGAAGAATTAAAATCCCACACGTATTCCTGAGCCTGAATAAGCTCGATCAATCTCGATTCTGTAAAAGTATTAATCCTCTAACTATCCGCCATAATGATGAACTATTTTCAATGTTCTCACTGTATGACGTGGCACAAAGGCGTTTGTTGATTGGATGCGCGTTTGCAATCGTCGCGAGTAGAACAAACTTTTTGTTTCTAGTTACGGTTGCAGTCGCGCCGGTTATCGAGGGAGGATTACTAGTTAACTGGAACAGCCGTCGCGGTTGCAGTCGCCTGCGCGGCTGGAAATCGCATAGTGTGACCAGGAAATCCACCGATACGTCAGGTATCCACCGCGCGTCTTTTTATAAACTCTCTCTCTCTCAGAACTCGTTAAGGCATGGGATATAATTATATATTCCCTTTATCCGATAGACCCCAGAGCCCATGTATTTTTCTTTAAATTTTTCCTTGAATAAACTAACTTGTTTCGTTATCCTAATCTATGCGTGAGTCACTTCCGGTGCGCTGTCTCTCACTCCATCCGCCCGATCGCCCACACACGCGAAAGCTCGCGTGACCTACGTGACCATATCGACCTGACGGAGGTTACACTGGTGTCAGTCCTGACAGAGATAGAAGAGGTGCCAACCCTCCGGTCACAATTGCGTTCAGTAGTTTCCAGATGAGGAAAACAATGTACGCTAAGGACACAAAAGTAAAAGTTTAATAGAAAAGCTTTTCTAACTTGTAAGAATATTTCGCAATCTTTCTCAGACAAAGGTAAAAGGGTCAATAATTAAATAATCCCTGCGGTAAGCGCGTTTTAATTTCAAACATCATGTCGCGAGTTGGGTCACCTCAGACCCGTATAATATAAAATTGTAAAAAACGGATCGCGCATCTTTATGATTATACAATTAATTTCTGCAATTTGTTACTTTTCTGATCNATCCGAGAGTAATATAAAATCGGAGAGCGGAATAAAAATATCAAATATTTTAATGAATTTTTTAAACTCCCGTCAACTATACAGAACTATCGTAAAAACATACCAGTAAATTCTTATCGGTTGGGTTAAGTTATAAATCTACTCGTGTGATTCACGTAATCGGGCGAGGGCGGCCAAATATCTAGCGGGCAGGGGGTTAACAGCCCAGAACCGGTCCTGAATAGAATTGGACGCGGTATATGTGTAGCATCCACCCGAGGTCCTGGGCTTCCACCGGCTAAACCGGATGAGGTTGGAGCTCTGTAAAGTGCGTGCGTAATTATTAGGGAATTGATGCTTTTACCTTTTGATGATTAAAGGTCGAGCGGTAAGTAGTTAATTTAATGACTGGACGGTGATAGTAATATATAGTTTTTCTAAACTAGAATAAACTATAGAAAATATTCAAAAGAATCGGAACTGGAACCGAGAGAAATTTTGCTATCGTCCCTACACTAGTATCAAACTATAGTAATATTATATTACGATAATATACGATTTCAGCTCTCAAAATTCAATGGGAGACTTAAGGTGGAGAGTGCAATTAATTAATTAAACGGTAAGAAAAAATTATCTACTTTCTTTAACTGAATAACCTAACAACGATAGCTAAAAAAAGTAAAATTAATTCAAAAGTAAATTTAAAAAAATAAAATAAAACCACTACTTAAAATTGTTAGTTCTTACTCACGATTTTTATTAAACATGTGATAAAAAAGATTATTAGCGCGGCTCAGCACCGACATATATTTAGATCGTTTATTGTAACCACAATGAAAGAAAATAATAAAAATTTACATAAAACATGTTAAAGTATACAAATCGGAATCGAATAAAACGATAAACGATTCGTGTACATCGCGAAGTAGACGGACGAGTCTATTGATGGAATTGGACCGATATCGAAAACGGAATCGAATATGTACGATCAGCNTTAACATGAAAAAAAAAATATTTTTTTTTCTTTTCTTAATTCATGTAAATATTTATATATATATACGAGTATATATATGAAATAAGTCTATTACTGCTTACGAATGTTTTTAAACTCACTGAAGTGCAAACCCATTAAATATCTAGAAATAACATAAAATGGACTAGCCCCACTTTCAAAATCAACGGCTCAAATTATCTCGTGTTTTACGGATTCATATGGAATTTCGCTGTCAGAGACAAACGTGTTCACTTTTAACTTCAAAGTAATAAATCTCTGTTACTTTCCCCTAGGGTTAGGAATAGACCCAGCTTTACTCCTACTGCGAAAATGAACGAAGGGCAAATTGTTGTATAATTTTGTTTACAAAAAGTCCCTTCTCAGTTAGAAGTGAGTTCGGGATCTGTACAGGTAATTCCATCTGTGATTTCTTCACATTCCCCGACTTATTACGGCCTCTGCATTTAACTCTACGCCATATAAAATTTCGCTGCCTAAACACCGCACCGCCACGCCATTTTCACTGTTCGCGCGCAATCGCTACCCCTCCACGCACGACTGAACCCCCCACTACCTGCCATTTTAAATACGGCCGCAAACCTTTTATCCAACAAAATTTAAATCGTTAGATTACCGTTTATAGTTTACGAGATATACAGTCTGCAATGTAACTGTCATTTGTTTGGCCGCTCCGGTTTTCGTAGACCTCCCTATATCTTAATTAAAAGCTTTATAACTTTAAATATCTTTAAAATATTACCAAGTAAAGGCATTGCTACAATAATCGATTAACATTCCTACGTAATAAACAGATATTTTTCAAGTTGCACTGTTTGTATAAGTCAACTGAACTTTTTCTTAAACGTATTTTCTGCTTCAAATATTCAATATTAAATACTATTTCCATATTATTTCTAATTTTTTTACAATAATTGGCTATAATAAGCGATTAAATAATTTTTTCTCATGATTACGCAACCACCGAAAGTAGCGAGATTCGCGCTAAATCTTACACTTGGATGTTTCTGATACGACGACACTTTCTACTCTAAATAAAGTGTATTAACAAGAAAATATGCGAAACTAGAGGTAAAAAACTATTAAAATATCAACTTTTTAACGTGTGTTTACGTTCTGATTCCGATGACGTAGCCTTGAAAGGCGGCGATTTTTGCTGTTCTGAGAAAACGCTGATTGGTTGATCTAGTGTCACTCGTAATAGAAATTGCCAATTAGAGCTTATAGAGCGTTTAAACAACAACTTCAAAAGCCAATTAACGGTAAGGTCTCCCTTAGACTTACAATACGGAGGTGGAGTTTAGCGGTAGATTTTTGCTTAGAAGGTTGAAAAAACACCTACCGATCGAAATACAATTAGTAAACACTCACAAAATCTAATTACAGCTTATAACGCATATACAAGCGACGTTACAACCAATAGTGTAAACAATTCTTCCCAATTAAATTCTTTTTACCATCACTTAACAGTGGAAAGTGTAAAGTTTAGCGGCTGATTTACGGCTACAGCAGGCATGGCAAATATACGGCCCGCGATCAATTTTTCAATATTAGCTATTGAAATCAGAATAGATCGATGAAAAATTTTGACGCCTAAGAAAAAAGGATCAACAACTAACTGTGCGTTTAGAGTTAACCCTCCACTATAAATCCCGCCCCGTAAGTACAGCGTAGAATGTTGATAAAGCATGATAATGTGAAAAATGTATCTGTAATCTCTATCTAAGATATAATTCAGTCTCTACGGGGTGACACCACAATGAGAACTCGCACCACCTCAAAATCTTCCTAGGGCAGCCTCTGGTTCGGCCCGTGGAAAAAGTTTTCTTTCCAATTCGGCCCGGGGACAAAAACTGTTGGCCACCCTGGGCTAGAGGGTCGAAACGACAGACTTATTAGTTTAAATAAAGTCAACCAACATAAAGAATAGCCGACGAGAGCCTAGATCGCCTAAAAATATAATACTTTGCAATAAATTTAATTATTTCTTAACGTTTATTTTTTCGGAAATTGTAATAATTTGTTAATTTCTCATCGAAACAATAAATTACTACGTCATTCTGTTAAATAAAATCCTATTAAAACAGAAGAAAAAGAAAAAAATTATCGCCAAAACACGAACACAGCGCGACTATCGCAATCGGCGATGCTGCCCTCGCATTTTCTGTAAATTTCACACTAAGCTAGTGGTTCCCAACCTTTTTTGACTGCCGTACCTCCTTTCAAGCCTTTTTTTTAAATTCTACTCGTTACGTTAGAAAAATGTTTATACTTTAAATAGTTGTATTTTAAAATATTTGCAACTTTAAACAAATAGCAGTAATGTGACAAGGAAACTGCACAGAGCCGCCGAATTGAAGAAGATTAAAAGGTTATATGTAAAGATACAAATGTTAGGTGATCGGTGTTATATCTACTTTTCCACTTATTACACCATTGCTCTTTGAAGTTAGTTAATAAAAACGAAACTTAAATTGTATATATGTATTTCAAACTGAAAAGGTCAATTTATTAAATTCAAGTNAATCCTTTATCCTGTGTTGTGATAACAATCGGAACGGATAAAATGTTGGTGCAATTTATCTTTTAGTTAAACTACAGCAACGCAACACTTGGACGATCTGTCTACAGATATACCTTCCGGGAGGCCTTTTTAAGGGTAACGGGCCCGTATTCGGGCGTACAGACATCGTGAATACCCGGAAAATTCCACGTGGCAAGCTGTCAAGACAGACGCGAACCCACGACCAAATTCCCAGTATTCGGGAAACGGAACCACTTGGCCACTGGGGCCCTAATGTTATTTAACTTCGCTTATTATAAAATTTAACGACAAACTAATAACATTTGGAAATTTACATTACTTTTTTCAAAAAATTAAAAAGACAGAAGAAATGTTCCGTTAATGGCAGGTTTTCGCTATATACGGGTTCCGTTATAGACAGGTCTTACTGTAATTAACTCGATGAGCATGCCTTTCCCAAACTTACTTAATGTTTGGGGTACTTATCAAACTTCACGTTCCGCCGGACCCCATTCATAAATAAACAACAATGAACAATATCCAATCGGTCTATTGAATTTTTTGCAAAAAGTAATGTAAATTAACCTGTATATAGCGAAATCCGTCCAACGCGGAAACGGAAAGAGAAATCGGGACGTATAACGGAAAAATCGGTTTCTTTATCCGATTTAACACAAATTGCTGCTAGTTTGACATTCCCTTTTTTTAAGGAGATAGAATGCTACTTTTTTTTCGATACTTCTACAAATTGCACCAATTTCGCAGTCACCAGCTTGGTGTTTCGTATCTTGTTGATATCGATGTGAATTTTTTAAAATAAAACTATAATTTTCGATTTATTCTTGATGTCTTTAAATTTATTATATTTATTTAAAAATTGTTTTCGAATATTCATGTCCAGTACGTACAGGAATCATACTTTACATTAACTGTATTTATAACCTATTGGGAAGATAATAAGATTTAAATGAACGTCTCGTTATTCAAGACCAATTTTGTTTACATAAAAGACATTTTTATTCAATCCGTTTGCTTTTTGGGAGAACAATTTTCTGGATGACTGTCGTAGAAACACGTGAAACAAACATTTCTGCAGTGTTCACTGCAGCATTTTTATAACGAAGATTTATATACGTCACTGGATAAACAACAAAATGTCGAACTTCCGTACAACGAGAGTCCCGTGCACTACATATCTACAGATTTCACGACGTCACACGGCAAGTTCGGAAAGAAAAAAGTAGGAAGTGACGTCGAGAACCGAAAATAGTTTCCGTGCAATGCCACCCCGCAGTTCCAGGCTGGGATTTTTTATCGACCGACAAAAACTGATACATTTTTTTTAATGACCTTTTTCACTTTGATTTTTATTTATTAGACGATAAGAAAAATGTTGACACGACAGAACCTGTGAAATACGGTTTAAACAATGCGATCAAATGTGTTTTTCGCAATATTTTATTTAAAAATTATTCAGAAATAATTCCTTTTGCTAGCAAGGGGAGGCTCAGACGTTCGGGTCTTCGATTCGAACGAATCTCGGTGAGCACAAAATCTNAATAATATATTATATATTATAATATTAATGTTTAATATATTATTTACTAATACTAGGTAGCCAGTTAATAAAAGTTTAACACAATAACATACTAATTGTAACACTTATTTTTTCACCAAAACTGAAAGTATAATTAAAAATTAAAATTAAAATCAAACCAATTGAAACATATTCCTTTATATTATATATATATATATACACACACACATATAAACATATACATACATACATACGGATAAAGATATAGATAACATTATATTAAATTTATAGACGTTTCTATGCATCAAATGATTACAAAATGTTAAAACAAACGGCTTTGTTTTGAGGGTGGAAATCGGTTTAATCCACTTTACATCGTTTCTTAGGGAAAATTTGTTTCGGGTTGAGAAGAAATCTGTTTCCGAACGACTTTTAGGAAGGAATTGAGTACGTAAACCGAGGTTTGACTATATATGATACTACGAAGAGAAAAAGTCTGACTAACGGCAATAATTCTATTAAATGATATAGATTATCATAAGAAATATTACCCGGATACAACACGACATGCCAAACGTTATGCCATAAATAAATTTAAAATAAATATAGTTTTTGGGCGATAGGAAATTCGGAAGTTCCTCGAGGACAGGCAGTCTCAAAGGATTAACCCATGGTGTATAGCAGCCTGCATGCTGCAGATATTTCGCCGCCCTATCGAAGCCGTTTGAGGGTTATATGAGGCGGTTTTCTACTTTCGTACATATTTCGTGCTTTCAATTTTTATCCGTACACATGGCAAAAAGTACGTATTTTCATGTAATGATTCTCCCCTTTTCATGAACTATTAGTCACCAGTCCTTCCACATCTCTCCATGTCACAAGTTCGTGATAAATTGTGTCTTGTCAGTTTGTGTTAGGACGTGTGCTATCACTTTATATACATATCTGTTTTGGTGAAAAAATTCGCCATTACTAATTCGTCCGCACGAGTGAAAAACGTTAAAACAGCAGTGTTGATACGGACAAAAAGAAATCGACGTCACATAACCTCCGTACGATCGACAGCGTATATCTCGTGTACGAAAGGCAATAGAAAATGACACAGCATGATACGGAACTCTTTATCGAGGAATGAAAAGGAAGAGTACAATTCAATTACCTCTTGTCAAATTTATACAAAAAGTTCCAGATACTAATCAATAAAACATAAATATTTTGAAAAGCCTTTTTGATGATTTTTTTACATTGCGCTTCTTTCGTACATTTAAACTTTGAAATACCTTTCGGGAACAAATTAAATACGTTAGTAGAAGACCGCCAGATATATATCTACATTTCTCGTGAATACAGCCCTATACTTTATATTCTAATAATTTACAACACTGGTATTACTGTAAACTGTGTAAAGTTTCATAAATAAATATTGGTAATACCATAGAAACTTATCATTACGCGTTCTCTTTTAATTACACTTTTTAAACACGCACACTTGATAGACATTTTCTAAACACTTAGAAATTTTTGTCGCCGACCCTTATAAAAAATTCATAAAACTACTTACCGAATGGGCAGCATTGTTTAAACTTGTTTACTTTATGGAGGAACACGAGAAACGACGCACGCGTATAAAGCCTGTTACGTCACCTCGCTTCGACGCACTCAATCACGTGAGAATTATCATCAACTTCAGTCACGTGACATTACTGACGTATTTCTCGAGAACTGGCGGCAGATTTCGTTCTTCCGGCGGAACTTTGGGGTACCACGTGATAGAGCTGTGACATCATTTTTTCAAACACGTGATTCACACTTCGGCTTCTGAGGGGTCGGCGGACCACTGTTTGATAAACATTGCATTAGTTAAGCTTCCGTAACCCCGTAACATTCTACAACAGAACCCGCTTGACAACGACCATGTTGTATTTGTCAACATTAACTCCGTAAAAAGAAGTAATAATGGAATTAGTTTATTAGCATATTTACTCCGATTTACGTATAATTATTCCGATTCCGAACAAGCTACTTGGCAGTACCGGCCGGACCAATCAGCGACAGGAATACCGATTAGTCAGTGGCGCCGATATTCGCCTGGCGTCATTAGACGTTACGATACAAACCATTGATGACGTTACTGAAATTATATTTCAATGCGCATGTGAATAAGATACTACTTTCGGTTTTCGGTACACATCGAAATTCGATTTAAATCGAATTAATTAATAAAAAGCGCATTAATTGACTTTCGCGTAATATAAATGACATCCAATAATTCGTATTTCCAAGTACTTAGCTCAAATTAAATAAAAATAATATATTATATATTATATTAATAAATAGTACATTATTTATTAATACAAGGTAGCCAGTTAATAAAAATTAAACATAATAAAATACTAATTAAAACACTTGTTTTTTCACCAAAACTGAAACTATAATTAGAAATTAAAATTAAACCAATTGAAACATATCTCTTTATATTATATATAGGCCTATATATACATATGGATAAAGATATAGATAATATTATATGGCATTTATAGACGTTTCTATGCATGAAATGATGACAAAAGGTTAAAAGAAACATCTTTGTTTTGAGGGTGGAAAACGGATTAATCCATTTTACATTGTTTCTTATGGGAAAATTTGTTTCGGTTTGAGAAGAAATCTGTTTCCGAACGACTTTTAGGAATTGAGTACGCAAACCGAAGTTTGACTATATATGATACAACGAAGAGAAAAAGTCTGGCTAACGGCAATAATTCTATTACATGATATAGATTACCATAAGAAATATTACCAAAATACAAAACGACATGCCAAACGTTATGCCATAAATAAATTTAAAATAAATATAACAAAACTGTATTTTGGCTAATATATACATGAATGAGGATGTTTGTTTGCCGGGCATGCGCTCAATTGCTACGAAATTCGGAAGTTACGTTAACATACTTCGAACTTACATCTTCTCGTTAATACCACCCAGAAATTTTCAATGAATTTTTCATAAATCAATCAGTAGCGCTCTCAGGATCTACTTTTGGGGTACCGAGTTGTACGGAAAAAAATTTTTTTTTTGGCGAATTCCATAAAATTCCCACCTTACGTGACCGCTAATTCATAATTAGCATAGAAATAGAAAGAAAACATAGCAGAATATAAATAAAAAAAATACATTTTAATTAGGAAAAGATTTTCGAAGAATTTTCTACGGTTCCTTTTCCTTTTTCTTTGCAGGGGCCACGGGCTCCTTAACCCCACCTAATAGCGCCATTAATTAATATCAATTATTTAATTTCTGTCTACACTCGAATCGCTTACTTTACATGTATCGCCATCTATTGGAGAGAATATTTACAGAAATAATAAAGTAAATATAATTCGTATAAAAAATATGATTTAAATAAAAGAAATATTTTATTCAATCGATTAGGCCTACTTTGACATCGATATAGCGAGAAGCAGAAGCGCTATATCATTAATAGTTAGCACATAGCACTAACACACTAGAAATTCCAATTTTCGATGATGACTCAACAGATATGTTGACCGCTATTTTTTAATGAATTATGGGTAATTGTGCGACATTTGAATGAAATCCATCTTGCTGAGAATGGAATTATGGGAACTAAGCACTTCGTACTCGAAGTTGGAACGTCGTTGATGGCGTCGAATTGTTGCTTTCAACACTAAACACTCGTGTCGAAAATTGGAATGTCCCGATACTATTGCAACAAATAGGCCAGAGAGGGGTAAATAAAATACGTTGTAAAATATGTTGTTTACTACACAATCGCACTTGATAACCATCATTTAATGTTTGAAAAAAATAACCAAACTTAAGCTTCTGTAACCGCCTATTCGTAACCGATTTCTACTTTGAATGCATGAATTTCCTTAACGCAGCCAAAGAGTTTTCCGTACAAGATTTTCCTCTAAATTTTATGATGAAATGTAAATATTTAGTTACTTTAAAACTACAAAGCTTTTCTAAATTGCATAAATGTAAAAAACATTTGACATGAAATTTCCAATTCCGGTACAGGCGCTATTGCATCGTGACGTAAACGACTGGAAGATAGGATCAAAGATACCGCAAGCCTCTCTGTCTACTTGTTATACCTACGGCAATTCGACTTCAGGCTGCTGAAGTCGAAAGTGTTACGCTGCGAAGACTATATAGTCTAAGTATTTAACTTTCCACATCTAACGACTCGCGGTTTTCTCATTTCTGAATGGTACTTTGAATTTACTACATTCTAATAGTACTGTCCACCGGTAGTCGAGTGGATAAAACCGCCGAAAGCTAGTACTCGGTGGTCGGTTCGAGCCTGGACAAGTGGAGTTTTCTTTACGTTAGTAACACCTAAATAGGGGCCGGTTTCCCATCGAAATCCTCCCAAGAATGATTCGTCTCGGCAGATGGTCCACGTGTATCGTTGCCGTAACCAAATGAATATGTAAAACTAATTCTAATAATTTTTCTACAAAACTCACTATTTACCACGACATTCTTCCCACGTATTTCTGAACATTCTGATTTCGTTCTTAAAACGGGTTATACTACATAGATTTACGATATTTACAATTAATATCACCGGGTATATGCTAGTAAAAAGTGAGGGAAGTATAACATTTAAAAGCAGAGTGAGATTATCAGTTATTTATCAAATTATCACACATCATTATATATCGATTTTAATTCATATTTTAGACGGAGTAATGCTTTAATAATTATTTAATATGTTTCTGATGTCTTTTTAACAACCCTTACAAAATTATATACTAATATGGAATGGATAAATCAAATAATTTCTATAACTCTTAATGACATTATTTTCTGTTAGTAAAAATAACTTTAATTTTGTAGGAGTAAGAAACACTACGAGCCCAAGGAAAACTCCCACGTCTTCATAGCTCTACCCTTACTCGTAACATCTGGTTTATACCACGAATTAAAATATATTTAATCTATTGTAACCGTATTCCCCACTAATCTTGCCCTACTTTAGATTTTGCTATTCCGTCTTATTAAAGCGTTTGTTCCTACAATTACTTTATTGTAAAATAACAAAAATATTAATTTACATATATCACAAGAATACGAAGTGAGATAGGGTATATCAGAAAATTGACGAATGGTAAAACAAATATAAACAAAACACCATACTCTTGCTGAGCTTATTATTACTTTAATTTCAAACGTTTTCAGCCCAATTTCAATAGGCCATCTTCAAGAAC